>NC_044981.1:127808883-128108883 GCF_008728515.1 Papio anubis
ATTGTGAATGCTTTCACATGATGTATATTCTTAGCAGTCCTGTGAAGCATCTAGCAAGTGACACAAAGCTCAAGTGATAGAGGCAGGATTCTAACCTAGTCAGTTGGTTTACATAACTTACATTCTTTTGTTCAGGAGCCAGGTTGTTTGACCCAGACAATTGATACAGAATTTTCAGTCTGAAATTGGCTCATCATATATAATCCTGAGTCTTCCCCTCCATGCTTCTGCTACAAAATCCTAGCTCAATGATGGTAGAGTTTAACATATATTCTCATGTTTGTGTTCCCTGTCACCTTATTTGTAGCTTTATCCTTTTATTTTGCACAGCTGTTTGGCTTTTCCCTTTCATTCCTGTTCAGGTACGTTGTAGGCTCTTGATTATGCAGTATGGAATTTAATATTTTAGAAACTAAATTAGGAACAAGCCATGTATGTATTAGATGCTCTCCTTCCTAAGGAATGAGCTTAAGCCTGAAATTGTCCGAAACCGATATTTGGAATTTTTGGTGTATTTTTTTAGAATCTTCTTTTAGTCTGTCTGCCCCTGAACTAATCTTTCAAAAGGAGAGTTTATGATTTCTGTCCACTATACTTCTAGAGTACATCAAAATTAAATTAGAAAACAATTCCAAAATGTCCCTTTTTAGGTTCTGCCTCTCTCACTAAGTCTGAGCAGGACCTACCCTAGAGATTTTTTGTTTACTTATTTTTATGAAACCATTTACAGTCTGATCCATGCCCAGTCTTCCTTCATATTTTACAAGTATCATATTGTGGAAAAGCTACTTATGTGATTTTTGTCCTGAACTCTGCTAAGGAACTATTATTCCTGTGTGGGGAAACAGAGAGATTGCTTGATTGATTGTCCTCTTTACAGATAACTTCCTAATACACATTCCCCAAATTACAGTTTTACTAGGAAAGACATAGGGCATTATATTCCGCTTTGCAAATACTTTTTTCATAGAAATAAGCCTTAGTATAATTTTCTTTATTAGATAATTGAACTCACTTTCTTGAGGGAATGGAAGAAAAAGCATTTCTTTCATGAGGAGGGGCCCTAAGCATTTTAGGCTATGGTGGTCCTGTAAGGGATAGAGTTATATTTGGAAGACTGGTAAAAATGAACTACCTAATGTTTCTTAAATCTAGAATTACTCCTCATTTCTTTCAACTAAAGCAGAAAGTCCAAAGACATATATTTTTATTCAAAAAATATTTTTCTTGGTTTTGAAAGACACAGTTGATATGTTGGTTAAATGTGAAATATTTGTTTTTCAGGTTATCATTATTACGTTTATTCATGTCTATCATATATTCATTTGTTCTTTTTTTTGTCTGAATAGGTTTTTGACTAAAGGCCAGAATGCATTGGTAGAGCTGCAGACACAAAGACCAATAGCTCTTGAGCTGTATAAAGACTTTAAAGAGCTGGGGAGGTTCATGCTACGTTACGGTGGATCTACAATAGCTGCTGGTGTTGTCACTGAGGTATTTTATTTTAAAGTGACTCATTATATATCCATAGTTATGATGCCTTTTCCTTTTTACCTTTTAGGAATGAAAAGAAAGCATTGAGGGAATGAAAGAAGAAGCATTGATGAGGAGAGGCCTTACGCATTTTAGGTTGTAGTGGTCCTTTAAGGGATAGAGTTATATTTGGAAGATTGGTAAAATCTTCAATGAGATTTTATGGCTTAAAGGAAACACAGTTATGCTATTAGAATAAAAAATTAGAGTTTATATTAAATTCTAATTGCTGGAGAAAATAGCCAGAAATGAACCAGAAAATTTCAGTGATTTAATTTCTTCTACATTATCATAATTAATATGAATCTTATGAATATTGTATTTTAAAGGGTACTTCATTACTCCACATGATTGTTTTCTGCCTAAAACTAGTTCATTTAATTGGATATAACACACTCTTTAAATTGCATCCAAAGTGAGTTACACGTATTATGAAAGGTCTTTCTTTTAAATTGCTAAAGCACCAAGAAACTCTATATACATCATTTAAGTAAAATGCATATGGAAGGCGGTGTGGGGTGGAGGTGAAGAAAACAGCTTTCAGAGTTACACTGCCCGTTTGTGTTCTTGCTACACCAACTTTTAGCAGCATAAATGCATTTCTTCTTCAATTTACCTCCTTCAGTATAAAAATAGGATAATAGAATCTACCTCCTAGAGTTGTTGTGAAATGAAATGATAACGTGCAAAGAACTCAGCACAGCAGTCGGCACATACGAAGCATCCAATATGGTAGCTGATGTCATCAACATCACATTTAATCTATCAAGGAATTCTTTCTAAAAGAGCATTCTGAAAATAAGATAGAGTTGTTTGTGGAGAATAATGGAGAGAGTATAGTAAATTGCAGAAATAGCATGACTAGGAAAGGAAGAAAGTTGCAGAACAAAGAAAAAGATTTTATCTTGATATAATAATTCTTTCACTGTAATTTTCCCGTTGTTGTTCTTATAATGTGATTGATTAAATGATAGCAAATGTCTTTTTTTTTTGCTTTAACAGATAAAAGAATGATGGGTCAGAATTTCTGCCGTGTTTCCGGATACAGTGAAATAGCTAACCTCTGTTTCAAAGAATCCAGTCATTAAGTCAAAGGAACAATGTGCAATTGATATTTTTTTGGATGAGAGGAAAAATTAAAGCTAAAATTAGCTGCAAAGAAGTATTAATAATCACCTCTGTAAAAATTATAAGTTGCCAGCTGGCAAAGAAAGGCTAATGTTAAAAACAACTTTCCCTTTGAAATGTTAGTAAATGGATTTACTTCGCTGAGATTTATGGCAAGTGTCAAAAATAGTATCCGAAGATACTGAATCATCATGAAATGAACTCTACTTCTGGCCAAAGCACAATGTATTTGCAGTTTTCTCTTTTGATTCAATTATACTGCACATGTTTTAAGGAAAAGTAACTTAATTGGGTTTTTCAGGCAATTGATATTTGACCTAAGCTTTTTTTTTTTTTTTTTTTTTTTTTTTCCAGTTAACGCTAAGAAAAGATTTGGGGAAGGTTATAATAAAGGTATTTTGTGGTGACCATAAGAATGTCCCTCCCCAAACAAGTAAACTTGTTAAAGTTTAGTTTGGAATTAGTGGAAGCTGTTCCTTTGAAAGCCAAGATATTATTTAAGTTGTAAAGCCAGCTAATAAAATGCCTTAGTTTGAGCATAATACAAACTGTGTTTTGTTCTTCAGACATTTATGAGATTCTCTAGACATTTATGAGATTCTCTGCCACTAACATTAAATATGATTTAGGGGTTTTGTGGGATCTTTTCCACCTAAGAGTTTCCTAGCTCTGTCACATGAATTATTTTTTATCCTAATGGCAGATCCAATTTCATCTCATCCATTTTTTTAACCATAACTTGCTTTTCCTATTCTCACTTTTAGAATTACACCTATGATGGCCCTGTCTTTATCTTGCTTGCCTTATAAATTATAAGTCCCCTGTGAGTAAGTAAGAGTCATATTTTTCTTTAAGGTTTCAACAACAAACCCCAAAGTTTACTTATTTAAAAACAGGTATTCGTTGAGGTGCCTCCTGGGTGCAAGGAGCTTTAGAGTAGATTTTGACCTCAGCTGAACCTGGAACTCTGATCTAATAGACTATTTATGATAAGCCTTTTTTTTTCTTTTTTTTTTTTAATTAGAAAGCAGTGTGATTTGTATATTGATGGCTTAACATATACAACAGCATTTCTTTTCCCCGCTCCTTTTCATGAACCTGACATTTTGAACATAAGCAATAACATCCATATGGTAAAGTAGGCAGATTATACATGTGCTGCTTAGTGGATGATTACCAAGTGAACACACTTGGTATGTTTCTTTACCAAAATACATGTGTAGTTGTCACTTCAGAGTAAATTCACTGAGTTAAGAAACTTTTATTTATATATTAATATTAATCAGGAATTTAACAGATACATGTGACAGAAATCTAACTTCAAGTGACTTAAGCAGCAAAGAAAAATTTTTGAATGACATAACTGAGAAAATTAGAGGTAACTCTAGGTTTGATTCAGTTTAAATCGAGCAGCTCACCCAATGTTAGCAAGGACTCATCTCTACTCTGCCTTCCTTAGTGCTGGTTTTGCCCTCAAACTCTATACAGAACTCTTAGCCGGGCACGGTGGCTCACACCTGTAATCAAAACACTTTGGGAGGCTGGGTCGGGAGGATAGCTTGAGCCCAGGAGTTTGAGACCAGCTGAGGCAATATAGTGAGACCTTGTCGCTACAGAAAAAATTTAACAACAGATCAGCTGGGTGTGGTGCCACATGCCTGTAGTCCCAGCTACTCAGCAGGCTTGGGTGGGAAGATCACTTGAGCCCAGGAGGTCAAAGCTGCAGTGAGCCATGATTGCATCACTGCAGTCCAGCCTGGGCAGCAAAGCAAGACCTTGTCTTCAACAAATAAAAAACCTCTCCTGTAATGCCAGGTTCTTGACAGGATGTGATAATTCCACACTTACATCCTCAGATCTTCCATCCAGGGCAAGGACAGACTAAAAGAGCATATATTTTCCAGAAATCCTAGAAACATCTCATCATTGACTCTGATTGAATTTTATTTATTAATAATTCCCTAGGATATCCTGTGTTTGAGTGTGAAGTAAGTATCACACAAAGCATATAGCTAACAGTTGTGGGAAGATTGGAAATTCAGGGTGCTGTTAGGAAGGGGAAATGGATTGAGGTTTAAGGTAGGGGGAGTAAAAACAAGAAACCATCCACTCTGTATATTATATAAGACCATGATCGAATTAAGAATTTTAGTTTACAATTTAGCATAAACAAATAGTAGTAGTAGAAATTAATGCATTTATTCATTCCTTCTCCAATAGTATTTAAGTACAATCTTTTTTTTTTTTTTTGCATTTTATTGATGATTGATTGTGGTTGAAGGGAGTGGTGATATTATTTCAAGGATTCACTGTGTGAGAACACTGTTGGTAGTGGAAGACTGGAGTTAATTAAGTGACAAAGAGGTAGAGCAGGCACGCCCAAGCTTGTTTATGCTCTGATTTCCTCACCCTGTTACCTTCATCCATAATTTATAGTACATCCATTTTGTGTCATTTTGCTTCAGGTATTTCTTGTCCTGACTCTTCTTTTTTATGATTTTACTGTTTCTTCACACTAATGGCTTTGTCCTCTGACTTTGACTCTTTGTGAGATTCTACTGAGCAGTTAACCTCTAGGATAATGTGGCTTGAACACATTACAGAACCGTGTTTTGACTTGTTAGTAGTATTCACACATTCATGACATTTGAACCTCTCTACTGTGAGAAATGTTTTAGAGACCAGTTTCTAGGCATAGCTGTTTTTTCTCCTGTGAGTATGGAAATCAATACTTTAACCGTTGTTAAAATGCAATCATAGTGACTTCAGAAAATTTGGAAAATACAGAGAAGAATAAAATTAACCCACAGTTCTATCACCTAAAGGTAACTGCTGCCAATGTTTTCATGTATTTCTTTTGTGTCTCTCCAATGCATTTTTTTACATAGTTGTGAGCATTAGCCAAGTTATTTTCATTTTATTATGTAATCAATTTTTTCAATAGAATTATTAGAGGTATTTTTTATTGATATAAAAATAACAATTACAGATCCTGATGTGCAGAAATTAGTCAAAATTATACAGTTTCCAAAAAATCAAGACAAGTAGGCCCAGTACAAACTACTTAATCGTCTTCTAATTTCCCTCTAAAATATTTATAGAAATGCGTAAGAGAAAAACATTCATCCTTTCCTCACTAATTATGAGCCTGCCATATTCCAGGCACAAGAGAAAGCTGTCCGGCTTGAGTCTTAATAGGGCTGATAGTCCAACCAGGGGACAGGATATCATAGAGAGATAATTCGAAACTTTACGACTGGGGAGTAGGTGATGGTAGAAAATTCTGCAGCAAACGTCTGTTGATGCTCATCATTTGTTGATGTCATCAAAGATCACCAGGGCATAATTGTAATCAAAATCAGTTTTTATTGATGCTTGCTGCAGCAAGAGAGACTGCACACCACTGGGGTCTATAGGTGCTTCTCAGTGGGAAGGTGTAAGGAGGGGCTTGCTAAGAATTTGAGCACATGTAGCTAATTTTAAGGAGGGCTGAAGCAAGCACGGGTTTCTTCTGGATTGAGTGAGTGCTGTCAGAAAGTGGGAGTGATTTTGCAATTGGGTATCTTAATTTTTGTGTTGTGGATGGGAGGAAAGGAAAGAAGCAACAGTCATCCATGTTAGCCACAAGAAGAGGTTGGCTATTTATGGTTTGCACAGTGACTTTGTTTTTGTCTGTGCTCAGGCATGATTACAGTATCTCATTTTATCCGGATTACAGTGACCTCATCTGATGTTAGAGATTTGAGAATTGTGAAATGTTCAGCAGGAGAACACCACCACATAGTGTGAATGCTAGGTCAGAAGCTGCTTTTTCACACCGAAACCATTTAAGTATGTACAAGTAAGTTAATAGTGTAAATGTAGATGTAAAATACAATGCAAAACAAAATAATGAAGTAAGTGAATTAAATTATTGTGCCAAATATGGGGATATGAAATAGGGAAAGAAAAGCATTAAATTACTTATAGTCCATAAAGGGACTACATTATTTTGTTATTCTGATAATCCCATAAAACAAAGTTTTAAGAATGTTTACAGTAACCACGAGTGGAATTAGTGAAACTATTCATATCAATGCAAAAAAAAAAAAAGGCAAAGAAACTAAGTCTGTACAGCAAAAGATGGAAAGGAAACAAGAAAATTAAATGAAGACAAAGGTTGTGATCATTACAATAAATGAAAATAGGTTTTTATCTTTAAAATGTAGACTCAAACTGCAAAGCTAATGATATGCCATCTACAAAATATTCCTATTTTGTAAATAAAACCATAGATTTAAAGAAGAAAGGGCACAGGTGTACTGGGGAGACAAAAATAACTGTGATCTGTTGGATGTCTACCATGTGCCAAGCAATTTTCATATACTCACTAACATGACATATCTATAATTATTACTATTAACCTCAGTTGACAGATAAGAAGACTAAAGCCCAGAGGGATTACTAAAAACTAGTAAATAAATTATGGAAACATGATTTGAATTTAGATGTAAGTCTGACTGAGGCATATTCAAAGACACTACACTGCCTCTCCAGAAATCAGGAGTAGCAATATTAACACTGGACTAAGAATTTAAAGCAAGTAAAAAGAAAATTAAGGTAAGAGAATTTCATATTAATAACAAGTATAATGCACAATAAAGCTGTACCAAATGACATAAAAATGCATAATGAAATTTAGACATTAAAAATTAAAGGACATAATTACAATTATTGAGGAATTCTCATAGCTCTGCCTTATAGATAATGTAAACAAACAAGGTCATAGAGGACTTAAACAGCAAAGCAGAAAAAATGAACATACGTAAAAAGAGAATGTACTGTTACAAGTTTCCTTCAAGAATTGGATAATGAGCAGTGATAACACTGCTCTTGAAGAGTTACGTTATAAAGTGAACTCAGTGGATCAGACTATAGATATGGGAGTTGTCTTTTAGGTTTGGAATCATTTAAATGGACTACAGATATTGGAATTACTGGTTACAGAATATAAAATAGCTGGCTAAAATATTTAAATATGTAATATTTCCTTATAAGAGGTGAGTAAATAAGAGACTATAAAATGACCATATGTGTTTTAAAATCAAACATAATGTTTAAGTGTGAAATATATAATTGAAACTAAAAACTATTTAGATTAAACAGATTAGATACAGCCAAAGACAGAATTAGTAGCTGGAAGCATAGATCAGAGAATTTACCCACAATAAGATAAAGATGAATAAGTTCATGCGGAATGGAGACTAGAATGAGAAGGTATATATTATATAAAATTAAAGTTTTAGAAAGTGGGAATACAGAGAATGGATGTACAATATCAAAAAATATAGCTGTAAAATTTTCCAGAATTGATGGAAGACGTGAATTCACAAAGAGAAGCAATACAACATATTTCAAGGATGGTAAATAAAAAGAAATCCACTTTTAAGTACATTTTAGTGAAACTGCGGAATACTGAAGACAAAGATTCTAAAATTGGTCATAGAGAAAAGTCAAATCTACAAAGGAACAGGAATTAACAACGAAATGGAAAACAAAAATAGCAAGTTATCTGCAAAGAGTTAAAGAAGGTCTGTGCCATTCATAAGAGGGCTTAGTTATCCATGGAATCTTGAGAAAGGTTCACAGCAACAAATGCTATTCATTCAAAGCTCTGTCTCTCAGTCTGTTCCAACTGCTATAGCAAAATACCCTAAATTACCCAGGTCATTTATAATAACAGCCATTTATGTCTTAACATTCTAGAGGCTGGGAAGTCTAAGATCAAGACACCAACAGATGTGGTATCTGGTGAGGGCTCTCTGCTTCAAACATGACATCTCTTGCTGTGTCCTCACATGGCAGAAGGGACAAACCGTGTTCACATGAGGCAGAAGAGCTGAAGGGACAAACTTGCTCCCTCAAGTGCTTTTATAAGGACACTAATCTCATGCATGAGGATGGAGCCCTCATGGCCCAATCTTGTAATTAAAAGGCCTCAACTCTTAATACTGTTACATTGGGAATTAAATTTCATCATGAATTTTGCAAGGACATAAATATTCAAATGATTGCACTCTGTCCAGAAAGGAAAGACTCCCTGGCTCCCTTGGCCAGGCCAGGCCCAATTAGGAGATAGATACATAACTCTGAGCTAGATTCAAATACTGCTGAATTTTGATTTGTCTGATGTCTCTTCTGGTTCCTTGTTGTTCCTTTAACTTTTACTGAGCTGCATAAGTTCTGCTGAAGGTAAGAATAAATGTGCTGAAGTTTGATTGTTTGGCAATTCAAGTAGTTTAATTAGAGGAAGGGAATGTGCCAGGAATGAGGACACAAGAATCTGGGGGTTTTCTGATATACTTCTCATCGTATATAAATAAATTGGAATTTGGGTGTTAAATATTAACCTCTTGAGTTTAGTTAAACGAGCCTATTCTCAGTATATTGACAAATTCAGATCCCAGAGCCTATAAGCCAGATATCAAACCATGGTAATTTCAGCGAAATACTGTTGATGCCCCGAGAGCCTCCTGCATGACAGCATACTGACATTTTCATCTGAGGAGTTTTACCTGTGGCCAGACTTATTTCCTTAAACACCTTCTAAAATGTTCATTTACAAAAATTGAGTAAAGTATTCTTAGTGATGAAGAAAACCCCAGGTTATCAAAAGCATAATATTCAAATGTTCTGTATATTAAAATGAGTTTTTAGAAATACTTTAGTCATGGGACGTATAAAAGACACTCTTCTAAATAACCTAATTTAGAAAATTTAAGATTATTTTCAAAAATGAAAGTGAGACTACTTATTAAAGCTTCAGATAGCTTTATACTGACGATAGTTTTCTTTTTGTTTTGGCTGCCAGGAGGCTGACAGCCAAATTTGAGGCCCCAAACTGTACAGGATCTTAGGCATTTTGTAAACTACCCGTATCCCTGGCTTTATCTTGTTTGTGAGCACTTCTTTTTCATTCTTCCTAATATTTTCTCCACCCCCAACCTATTATAATGTATGTGTTTTTATTTCTGTAAGTCATCTCAAATCATTTGTGGAATACAAAGTAATAGAAATAAATCAGCAAAGTAAAAATTTTTAAAAATGTGTATAACACATATACCTATGTATTACATGTGTATACAACAAATGTATTTTACATATATGCATGTGTATATGTGTATATATTTGTATGTAATGGAAACAAAGCAGTATATCCTTAAATATTTTTTACTATAGGCCTATGGGAAAACTAACTTAAGAAACATTTAACTAAAAACCTAGAAAAGAAACAGAATGACTGTCCTTAGGAAATATACCCATGAGTCCATACCAATATGAATAAATGATTGAATACATAAAAGGAGATTGAATACATAAGAAAGGGGAAATGAAGAGACAAATCTCCCTTGTAAAACCATTTCAAATAATTTATGTAGATAAATCATGTAGATCAATCATAATTTATGTAGATAATCATACCTTCATGGAGGTAGAACGTAACACTCCACTCCTCATGTGTGGGGCTGAGCCTAGTGACTTCTTTCCAAAGAGTACGGTATGGAAAAAGCAGTGAAAAGAATTTTATAATGGAAAAACCTGACAAGTACTTCTTCAGCCAGGTGATCAAGGTTAACATCAAGAGTGATGTCATGTTGATTATACGTACCAAAACATATGTATGTATAATAATGTGAAGATGGCACTTTTTCTCTTTGTTCTTCCTCCTAAAAACTCACAACACCTCTCTAATCATGATAAAAACATCAGGCAAATTTTAATAGAGGAGCATCCTACAAAATTCTTGGCCAATACTCATTAAAACTGTGAAGGTCATAAAACATTAAGAAAAATCTGAGAAACTCATTGCCATGAGGACGTAAGGAGACATAAGCAAGTGTAATGTGGTGTCATGAGTGGGATCCTGTACCAAAGACATTAGGTAAAAGCTAAGGAAATATCAATAAATTATGGATTTTAGTTAAGAATGTATCACTACTGGTTCCGTAATTGTGGCAAATGTATTATTCTAGTATAAGATGTTCATATTGGGGGGAAACTGGCTGCAGTATTTCTATAAATATAAAACTGTTCTAAATAATAAAATCTTTAAATTTTTGTTATATAGTATTTAATACAAGCGAAAGAACATTTGTAATTAATATATAGATTAAAACAATTAAGAAAACCCCATAAACTCTTCCCTCTACTAATGATTAGAACATTAGCAATAAGTGCCATTGAAGCTATCCTAATATATCACAGCCTTTCCCCAGCCCTGACATTTCCCTTCTTTAAAAAGAAATTTTTTATGGGATATGAATAATATGTTCATGATATGAGGTAAGAATCCACTTTTCTGTTATGAATATTTTGGAAAATATTTCAAATAAATGAAAAGTTCCAAGTCCAATAGAAACAATTTTTTTCCTAAACCAGGTTGCCACATGATGTCCCATCACTACTGAATTGAATATCTGTTTCCTACAAAGTATTCTCCAGAGGTTGGGTGCGGTGGCTCACACCTATAATCCCAGCACTTTGGGAGGCCAAGACCAGGAGAACACTTGAGCCAGGAGTTCAAGACCAGCCTGGGCAACATAGTGAGACCCCATCTCTACAAAAAATAATGAAAAAATAGCCAGTCATGGTAGTGCATGCCTGTAATTCCAGCTACTTGGGAGGCTGGGGTGGGAGGATTGCCTGATACCAGGAGGTGGAGGCTGTAGTGAGCCATGTTCATGCCACTGCATTCCAGCCTGGATGACAGAGTGAGACTATATCATCTATCTATCTTTCTATCTGTCTATCTATATCTATCTATATCTATCTTAGCTAGCTAGCTAGCTCTATCTTCTGCATAACCACAATAATAATCAAAATTGAGAATTTAATATGTGTAGATTACAGCTGTTCAACTAGCCTCTATTAACATTTCACCAATTGAAACAAAAATGTCTCTAACCCCACTTTGTTCCTGATGTAGGGAGGGCAAGGCTATTCTCTGACTTGTCTTGGAGCCCTGCTGTCTAGGGGTTAGGGAAATCCCACACTCAGCCCCCACTCCCACCACCATAGTTCTTCAGTGGATGGAGAATTGTTGAGAACGTGACCTTCACTTTTCTGGCTCAGCATCCAGCACAGGGTCTCACTGTTACCCAGGCTGGAGTATAGTGAGCAATGATTGTGCCACTGCACGATCACGGTTCACAGCAACCTTGACCGCCTGGAGCTCAAGTGATCCACCTCAGCCTCCCAAGTAGCTGGGACTACAAGCATGCACCGCCACACCTGGCTAATTTTTTTCTATTTTTTTGTAGAGATAGGGGTCTCACTTTGTTGCCTGGGCTGGTCTCAAACTCCTGGGCTCAAGTGATCCTTCCACCTCGGGCCTCCCAAAGTCCTAGGATTATAGACGTGAGCCACCATGCCCGGCATTAAAGAATCCACTTCAAGATACAGAGCCTTTTTCTGAAAGATCCCTGTTTGTGTTGCCTGTGAATCCTACATGCCATAGAGAATTTTTATCTCCACTTTGTTGTTATTCCTGGCACCTTAACAGAGTGTCAATGTAGATTTCTAGATACCTATTCTGCCTAATGCTGATCCTTGTTCAGCTATATACTGGGCAAGTCTTTGCATCTGTCCTTTGTTCTTGATCCCTGAATGAAAGTCTAGGCAACCAGGGCTTCCTCCCAGGGTGAACAAATAAGCAGTGAGATCCCTGGCCTCATTCCTGGTTATTTGTATACATGGCCCGAGAAGCCCATGTTATAAGCCCTGCACCTCTTCTAGATATGCCTGAAAACATCTTGTTAAATCTCCTGGATGATAAGAAGTGGTCCCTGGCCAAGTAAAATCCTTCCTGTGAAAATCAATTCCTAAAAATCTTTCCCTTGGTAAACTGGATCTGATCACAGAGTTAGGAAGCCTGGAGGATCTGCTGCTGCATGGGAGTTGAGAGTGAGGGAGTCTCACACCTTAGTACATTTTGAAAAGAAAAACAATGCCAGTCACACCCATTTTAAGGTATTGTGGGTCAGAATCATTTCTGAAGTCTACTTTGCTGAGCAGTTTTTTCCACTTAGTATATTTGGTGTAAGATATTATTTTCTCTGATTATCCTTGGCCATTTGGCCCAGAAGAACTGCATCTTAATTGATCCTAATGTCTGATCCTCCCCAAGTGTCCAGTCACAAATATCAATCACGGTACTGTGGAGTCAGATGGTAGCTGCTTCCACAGCTTGTGGCCTTTGTAATATCAATTCGCCACCCCTTAACTAGGTTTAAGTTTTGACATCTTAGCACTGTTTCCATACTGGAGAAGGTGTACACCTTCGCCCTGGAGGCTCCTACCTTCCCTCCACTGACCACAGCTTTAAGTCTTGCCTCTGAGCTGGGCACTGGACTTTCACCTCCTTGGTTAGGGAAGTAGGCTAGAGTTGCATCATTAACATGGTATGTAACACCTGTCAGGCCCCACGTATTTGACCATGCCCTTTTCTTTGAGGAAAAGAGCTGTGTCTCCTCACAGAGGGCTCTATTCCTGTCTAGATATGGGATCATTGCCCAGGGACTGCTATCTGCAAGACAAAGAGCATCAATGAGAAATTTTGAAATTTTAGCCAACTAAAGTTATATGCCTGCTAACCAGGGTAGGCTTGTTTATGCTGTGATTGGTTAGAAATTGGTGCCCAAATACAGTGGCATGGGAAAACACATGTTTATTTCATGCTAATTATCACCACATGATAGAACTGTACTCCGTAGAGTGACTTAGTCCAGGCTGACAGAAGTTCTCCATCCTGTACCTGCCACCGGGAACACACAGCCTTCCTAGTCTACAGGGAAGTGGGAGAGACAGTGGACAGTCCCCAGAAGGCTTGGCTTTTATTCAAAGACCCTGGCCAGAACTATCCAAACGGCCGCACCCCGTTGCAAAGGGGCTGAGGAGTACTCAGGAGGAGAATTGTATGTTAGAGAACATTAGGGGTGGCCACCACAGGGGGCACCTGGCATTTTCCCCAAAATGACTGAGTTTAATATAAGCATATGTGTTAGGGTCTTAACTGTTCACACTTGAAACAATCCCATATACATACTTCTTGAATTTCTCTCTTATACATTGTTCCTCTCCTCACCCAGTTTTTTTAGTCTTCAGCTATATCTCTTGGGGGATCCTGCAACCATCATCCCAAGACAGTGGTCCCATTCTGAGCGCTGACCTTGGAGGGCAAGGACATGTCCCCAAATTCCTGAGTGGAGCACATGCAACCAAAGAAACCTCTAGTGTTTCATATTGATAACCTTGCATAGGATAATTCTGATGTGTGATTGTGCACAATACTTCCTCCTAGTAGTGAGGCTAAGAAGATTGGGGTTTGGGGGTGGCAAATGGGCAAGAGAACAGCATCCTGCCGCATATAAGTGAGGGTAGTTATTCCAATAACAATAGCACTTTCATTTTAATTCATTCTATGTGATGTTTTCAGTAGGAGAGAAGGATTATAGAGGAGAGGACAGAGGCCAGAGAGCCAGGGAAGATTCTTTTAAATGTTTGTTTACTATATTATTTTGTTTATATGATATTACATTGAAGAGCCTGAAAGTGCCAGGAGAGAGGAGAAGAATGAAAAGTTAGATGATAATCCAGTGAGCAAGGTTCTTGTGGAGGCATAAGGAAAATGGCGCCCCCAAACAGGTATTTATTTGGCCTGGAATTACCCTCTGCTCTTTTAACTTCCTCTCCATGCTTCTGTTTCCATGCTCCCCTATCCTTCTCCAAAGCCTCATCTCTGATGGCTTCATTTCACTCTCATGGCACTCTCCATTCCCCATTCTGTGTTCCTCCTGAGTCTAGCGTACCCCTCCCAGCTGCCTCATGCTGCCATGCTGTGATTTTTGTTTACCACTGTTGGTAGTTCAGAACTACAGTATACCTGGGGCCCCCTAAATCAGGACTGCCTCTCCCCTTTTAAAGAGAATAACTTTTGTTCTATTAGAGAAAACCATCTTATTCTCTTTTGTAATATTCTAGAGCAACTAGCTCTCTTAGAATATTAGTATACTTAATACCTCCCATTTATAATTTTTTCTCAGTGCACTCAAGGTCTTGAGTCCCCTGTCCTCACTGTGCAGGACCTGGCAGTGAATCCACCCCTTGGGATGTGGTGGTAGGTAAATTCTGTTACCGCAAATGGGAGTACATTTCCCCCATGGGTCAGAATGGTGTTAGAGGGATGTGGTAGGAAAAAATCTGCATTCAGCAGGACACAGTGGCCAGCAGATGGAGCCAGCCAGAAGAATTCAGGAGCAGGTGATAACCCACACGTTAGTAGGTTCTCAGCCACTAGGCCCAGATATAGGATTTCATGTCTCTTCAAGGGAAACTGACAGGAGAAACATCTGTGCCAAGCTTAGAGAGAAGGCCTTGAGGGCATGTCAGAGCTCAGGTATCAGGACTGGGGTCAACGGACATGGTCAGACTCTAAGTGAGGCCCATGCTTTGTCCTCCAGGGTGAAAGTCTCTCCCAGCTCAGCTGAACTCTGGTTCCAGAATCACCTCTGTGGTTGACCTGCAGGTGGGGATCAAGTGGTTGCACTGTGGACAGAAAAGGGCTGACAAGACAGAGGGGAAGGGAGGGAAGGCCCAGCACATTGTAAAAACCCAGCGAGGCTGGGCGCGGTGGCTCAGGCCTGTAATCTCAGCACTTTGGGAGGCCGGATCACTTGAGGTCAGGAGTTTGAGACCAGCCTGATCAACAGAGTGAAACCCCATCTCTACTAAAAATACAAAATTAGCCGGGCATGGTGGCATGCGCCTGTAATCCCAGCTACTCAGGAGGCTGAGGTGGGAGAATCATTTAAACCCAGGAAGTGGAGGTTGCTGTGAGCCGAGATTGTGCCATTGCACTCCAGCCTGGGCAACAAGAGCAAAACGGTCTCAAAAAAAGAAAGAAAGAAAGAAAAACCAGCGAAAGCCCAGCTTGAGCAGCCAATGGCACAAGGACGTCACTGGAACTGACAGATACGCCTGCTCTGCCGCTGGGCCTGATCTTGTGTGGGGAGTTCTGATCAGTAGCAGGCACTATTTTGAAGCACCCTGTCTGGTTTCTGTCCTCTTGCTGTCACGTGACAGAAAATTCCTCTCTCATGCCATCCTTGGAAAAGTCCTTTCTTCAAAAAGATCTCCCTTCCATAGTCCTCCCATTAGAATCCTTTGCACTCTGTACAAAAAGACAAACATTCTGATAAGTCCATCAACATCAGGCAGAGTTGTTGGAGACCCAAGGAGATGGGCTACAGAAGTCTTTATACACACACCGGGTGGTACTCACTGTCTCTCAGCACCAAATTCACTTACTGGTACTTGGCTCTGTGGTGCCAGGGCTGGGAGCTGTGTATTTCTCGCATTCTGTCTCCAGCTGACCTTCTGACCACGGGCAGCACCAGTAAGAGCCTGAGACTACCTTCTGTCCCCAGTGCCTGTCAGCGACTCTCCGGCGACAGGCAACGGCGCCAGCTCCGTACTCCAGCTGCTCTGGGCCTCCCAGCATCAGCCACACCATGCCCTTCAGAAGTCCCACCACCGGCCGGGCACAGTGGCTCACACCTGTAATCCTAGCACTTTGGGAGGCTGAAGCGGGTGGATTGCCTGAGCTCAGGAATTCGAGACCAGTCTGGGCAACATGGTGAAATCCTGTCTACACTAAAATACAAAAAATTAGCCGGGCATGGCAGCGTGCGCCTGTAATCCCAGCTACTCGGGAGGCTGAGACAGGAGAATCGCTTGAACCTGGGAGGCGGAGGTTGCAGTGAGCTGAGATGGAGCCACTGCACTTCAGCCTGGGCGACAGAGCGAGACTCCATCTCAAAAAAAAAGTCCCAACACCAGCTGGGGCAGAGGGCGGAGAGGGGGGGCCCTGAAAGTTTCTGGTTTCTCGTAGCCCACCCCTTCCTTTTTGTCCTCCAGTTTAAAGAATGGCAGCTGCTTTTTGTGGTTGGTTGCTAATCTCTGGGTTATCTCAGCAGCCCTTACATGCTGTTTCAGCTTCGTCTGGGTAAACATTTCCTGGTATTAATTTTGACAAACCTGCCATGCTTTTTGTTTTCTGAATGGACCCTAACTGTATATGCGATTGTATTTATTTACCCATATATGTATTTATAGTTATACCTTGCTTCATTATGGGAATACATTCTGAGAAATGTGACATTAATTGATTTTGTGGTTGTACAAAAATTTTAGCTTGTACTTACACCAAGATGGTGCAGCCTACTCTACACTTAGGCTAAATGGGATAGCCTATTGCTTCTAGGCTACAAACCTGTACAGCACGTTACTGTCCTGAGTACCATAGGCAATTGTAACACAATGGTAAGTATTTGTGTATCTAAACAGAAAAATACATAACAAATAAAGTATAAAAGATAAAAAATGGTACACCTGTGTAGGCCACTTATCCATGGAATTTGTTCTGGGTGAGTCAGTGAGTGAATGGTGAGTGAATGTGAAGGCCTAGGACAGTACTGGACAATATACTGTACACTTAGGCTGCACTAAAGTTATGAGCAAATACTTTTCTTTGATAATAAATTAACCTTAGCTCACTGTAACTTTCCTACTTTATGAACTTTTCCATTTATAAAATACTTTTTGACTCTTTGTAATAATAGCTTAAAACACATACATTGTACAGCTGTATAAATCTATTTTCTTTATATCCCCTTTTCCATAAGCTTTTTTCTATTTTTACATTTTTTACTTTAAAATTTTACTTTTCAATTTGTTTGTTAAAAATGAAGACACAAACACATTATCCTAGGTCTATACAGGGTCTGGATCATCAATACTTTCCACCTCCGCATCTTGTCCCACTGGAAGGTCTGCAGGGGCAGTCATATGCATGAAGCTGCCGTCTCCTCAGATAGCAATACCTTCGTCTGGAAAATCTCCTGAAGCACCTGAGGTTTTTTTTAACAGTTAACTTTTTTTTTTTTTAATAAGTAGAAAGAATATACACTAAAATAATGATAAAAGTACAGACAGTAAATACATAAACCACTAACCGTCATTTATTATCATTATCAAGTATTAGGTACTGTACATAATTGTATGTGGTAGACTTTTACACAAGTGGCAGTGCAGTGGGTTTGTTTACATCAGCATCACCACAAATGTGGGTAATGCCTCTCACTATGACATTACGATGGCTATGATGTCACTAGGCAATAGGAACTTTTTAGCTCCATTATAATTTTATGGGACCTTCGTTGTATATGGGGTCTGTCGTTTACTGAAATGTTGTTATGTGGTGATAACTGTATTTATATATATGTGACCAGTGTTTAAAAAAATCGGAAGATATTTTCAACAAAAGCATAGTAATACGACCAAAAATCATTAACACAAAACAAAAGGAAAAAAAAAGTTTGAGACCAGCCTGGGCAATGCAGGCAAGACCCTGTTTCTACAAAATAGCAATAATAGTAATAATAATAAATTAGCCAGGCATGGTGTGGCATGCTTGTAGTCCTAGCTACTCAGGAGCCTGAGGCAGGAGGATTATTTGAGCCCAGGAGTTCAAGGCTGCAGTAAGCTATAATCACACCACTACACTGCAGCCTGAGTAACAGGGAAACTTGTATCCAAAAATAAAAATAAAAACATAAAAAATAAAATGGATTCAAAAAATAATTTTTGCATATGGTGCGAGGAATAAATAAAAGTTCATTTAAAAACAAAAAAGTAACGTAGAAAAGGAATGTTAAAAATTTTAAGCTGAGAAAAAATGTACACCTTTAACATCTTTATACAGCTTTTCTACTTTTTACTGGGTGAGGAGATTGAGCTCTTGCCAAGAATGTGGTTATGGCTGGGTGCAGTGGCTTATGCCTGTAATCCCAGCACTTTGGGAAGCTGAGACAAGAGGATCACCAGAGCCCAGGAGTTCAAGATCAGCCTGGCCAACATAGCGAGACCTCATCTCTACAAAAAATACAAAAATTAGCCAGGCATGGTGGCACACACCTGTAGTCCTGGTGACTTGGAAGGCTGAGGCAGAAGAATCACTTGAACCCAGCAGTTCAAGGCTGCAGTGAGCTAAGGTCACACCATGGCACCCCAGCCTGGGCGACAAAGTGAAACTGTCAAAAAAAAAAAAAAAAGAATGTAGTTATGCTAAAGATAATGAGTTATATTTCCAAAGCTTCTGCAGAACTTTTGAGCTGCAAAGAAAAAAAGACCAAGAAGTTGGTCCTTTGTTCAGCAGAGTGTCATAGATAGTCTTTAGATAGGCTGACAGGGGCCCGGAGCTTAGTTTCACAGGGAATGGGTTTGCCTATTGCTTTGCATCAGAGATTAGCAAGAATTTTGGAGAATATCTAGGGACCAATAAAGATGGAAGCAGAGAGGGCCTAAGGAGGTGCACAGCCAGCAAGTGCCCCCATGTGATCAATGAATTTTAGAATATTGGTACCTAATGTTCAACTGAATTACAACTATAAATCATAATTATAAAAGTAATATAGGCTTGCCATAAAATATTTAAGCAGTTTAAAAGTATTTAGAGTAAAAACACCTTCCCCTTAACCATGTAAATAGCCAAAGAAATTATACCATATATATTATTCACTAGCTTTCTTTTTTCACTTAACAATACATCCTTCTAATGTCTAAGTAGTATTCCTTGTTATGAATATAACAATTATACTGTAATATTCTCCAATTGATGGACATTTAGGTTGTTTTGATTTTTAAATTATCATAAAAAACGATGTCCTGTGACTTACCTACTTGTTTGTGAGCACGTAATTCTGTAGGAGAGATTCCTAGAAAGGAAATTGACCAGACACTGACAAATTGCCCCAAGCAGTGTTCTGCGAACCCTCCCGCCTATGCCTAGGGATGCTTCTCCACATCCCCACAGAGTAGATGTCCTCAATCTTTAAAAATGCTCTCCAGTCTGATTGGCAAATCAGGCCACCTCTGTATTTCACATTCCTTGCTTAACAACAAAGCTGAGCATTGTTAATATATTCATTAGTCAATTGTGTTGCTTTTCCTATGGATTGCTTTTTGGTATCTTTGCTTATCATTTCTGTTGGGGTGCTCATTTCTCTTACCAATTTGTAGAAATTCTCAGCTACATCATGGATCTGAACCCCCTGCTATATGTGTCACACATGTTTTTGGCTTGTCTTTATTTCCATGGCACATCTAGGAAGATGTGAACAGCCACTGTGGCCCCGGTTTTGGGATCAAGAGACAGCTCTTCGGAGAGAGGGCAGCCAAGGTAAAGAAACACAGATGAGCCATGGAAAGAGGGCATCTGTCTTCAGTCACCTGTGCAGGGTGAGCAGTGATGTGTTGAGAAAAAAGTGTATGATTTGGAGATTAAAAGGCTACAGTTCATCCCCTGCTAGCTATGTGACCGTGGAAAAATGGTCTAACCGCTCCAAGGCTCAGTTTCTTCTATAAAGAGAGGAAGTAATGGTTACTTCATACAGGACTGTTGTGTGAAACAAATGAGTAAATTCATGTAAAGGACTTGCTTCGGGGCCTGACATCCAATCAGTGTTTGAGCAATGGACAGTTTACAGTGTGAACCCAATAAAATCACACACACAGATGCCTTTTGACGATTTTAAAGGGCTATGAACACATACTTAAGTAGCTGTTAGTTTTACACACAATTATCCGTGTCAAGCAATGCACTAGAAGTCTGTGAAACATTCAGCCACTCTCTTAGTTCTGAGTTTGGAGACTGGAATGCTCTCTGAGAGTGTCAGGTGTCCTCCCACGTTCACTGATTGGCAAAGGGGAGATGGGGGCTGGGAAGGGGGAGGCTCACTCAGGAGTCCAGACAGTGGTGGGGACAACCTGAGTGCTCAGTCATAAAGAGGAAAGGCAGAATTTTTCCTTGCTATGGCTGGAACAAAGGCACTTTTGATGCTGGAAAACTTCATAGATGGAAAATTTTTACCTTGTAGCTCATATATAGATTCTTATGACCCATCAACCGGGGAAGTGTATTGCAGAGTGCCAAATAGTGGAAAAGATGAGGTGAGTATATGCACTTAAAGAAGACTGAAATGTGTTTAATATGTTGGGCAATTATGGGTAACAATTTTCTAAAAGCAGAGGCAGTTGGGGGAAGATGTAGGATTGTTAAACATGATAGAAGGAAGATTCGAGTTCTAAGAAGATTTACCTTGTAACTGGACTGTATGATACATAGAACAAATGTCTTACTATATTCAGAAGTAAGTCATTTTTGTAGCCAAACTAACATAGCCCCGTGTGCAGTTTGTGTGTGTGTGTAATTCTCAAACATTTCCTAATCAGTTTCTAGTACAAAGTATTATTTGTAAGAGCTATCGCTTTGTTAAATATTCCCTTTTCTCCACCAAGCACTGCTTAAATTTACCACTATATCCATGGAATTTAAAAAAAAAATGTGTAGCATTACTAAAACAAACAAACAAGCAAAAAACTGTGGGCTTTATTTTAGATTGTCTTCTCATAATTTCTCATGTCTTCAAAATACCTAGTAAAATAAAATCAATCATTTGAATGATGAAACTCAAAATCAAATTCCCATATATTTTTGGAGTTAGATTTAACAGCATCTTTTTTCTTATTCAAAGTGTTTAATGGTATATGCATTACATTTTTTTAGCAATGTAGTATTAATTTTACTTGGAGAATTTTGTAAAATATTTGAGATATATTTGATTAGCTATCAATTATTGACTAGCTGATATATATATATAGTCATCTGATGCCTTATGAATTATAATTTATTATTTTTAAGGCACAAAGAACTAGATTATTTAAAATATAATTATCGCCTTCATATAAATATATATATTCTATGCAAAGTTTTTTTTGAAGAACACTGCTATTTTTTTCTCTTTTGTTAATACTTCAAATCTGTCTTGCATTTAAAATAAACCTTTAGACTTAGGGATTAATGTTTGCAAATGTTGGTTAATGCATTGGTTAAATTATAATCTGCAATTTTGTTTGCTTCAAATGACGTAACACAGCTCTGGGAAATCCAGCTTTGTGTTTTCCACTCTTCCTTGTTTGCCAAAGTGAAGTTAAAAATGACAAACATGCCAAATTCAGCTGAAATATTTCCTGCAGTTAACTGCTCATATCTTTTTAGAAAATAGAGTGAGATATGGATGCACTAGCTAGTAGAGTAATAGATATGTTCAATTTCCCAGCAATCCTAATTCCAAATATCCTATCTGATCCCGTAAGTCATAGTTTTTTTCTGGCTTGAAAAATATGATTACCATACAAACCGCATGTCCAATTTCCCAAAGCATCACCCAGAAAAATGTTGCTGGTGCTGCTAACAGTGGCTCCCATTTATTCAGCTTTTCCTATGTGCTTTGCAGTCATTAAGCTCTTTTTTAAAAAAATTAAAAAATTAATACATAATAATTGTACATCTTTATGGGCATATGCGACATTTTGATACATGCAGACAGTGTGTCATGCTCAAATCAGGGTAATTAGGATCTCCATCACATTAAACATTTATCATTTCTTGGTTTTGGGAACATTCCAAATCGTTCTTCTAACTATTGTGAAATATACAATAAATTATTGTTAACTATTGTCACTCTACTAGAACTTATTCCTTTTAACCATATTTTTGTATTAATTAGCCAACCTCTATCCTCTCCTCTACCCTTCCCAGCCGCTGGTAACCATAATTCTACTCTCTACCTCCATGAGATCAACTTTTTTAAGCTTCCACATATGAGTGAGAACATGTAATATTTGTATTTTTGTGCCTGGCTTACTTCACTTAACATAATATCCTCCCGCTCAAATCGTGTTGCTGCAAATGACAGGATTTTGTTCCTTTTATGGCTGAATAATATTCCATTGTGTATATATACCATATTTTCTTTATCCATTCATCTGTTGATAGACATTAGGTTGAGGTCATATCTTGACTATTGTAAATAGTGCTGCAACAAACATGGGGGTACAGGTATCTCTTCAGTATACTGATTTCCTTTTCTTTGGATTAAAAATTCCAGTAGTGAGATTGCTGGATCATATTGTTGTTCTATTTTTAGTTTTTTTGGAGAAACCTTCATATGTTTTCCATAATGGCTGCACTAATTTACTTTCACACCAACAGTGTATGTGTCTTCCCTTTTTTCTGCAGCTTCAACAGCCTTTTTTATTTCTTGTTTTTTAATAATAGCCATTTTAACTGGGATGAGATGATAACTCATTGTAGTTTTGATTTGCATTTCCCTAATAATTAGTGATGTTAAGCATTTTTTATATACCTGTTGGCCATTTGTACATCTTCTTTTGTGGACTATCTATTTAGATCATTTGCCCATTTTTAAGTTGGATTTGTTGGGGGGGGCTATTGAGTTGTATATGTATACATAAAAGCTCAAGCTCCTTATATATTCTGGTTATTAATACCTTGTCAGATGGATAGTTTGCAAATATTTTCTCCTATTCTGTAGGTTGCCTCTTAACTCTGTTGACTGTTTCCTCTGTTGTGCAGAAGATTTTTTAGCTTAATGTTATTTTATTTATTTATTTATTTATTTATTTATTTAATTTTCTTTTGTTGCCTGTGCTTTTGAGGTCTTACCCAAAAAAATCTTTGCCCAAATCAATGTCCTGAAGTATTTACCCTGTGTTTTCTTATAGTAGTTTCAAAGTTTTGAGTCTTAACATCTATCTAAGTCTTTAATCTGTTTTGATTTGATTTGGTGAGAGATAGGGGTCTAGTTTCATTCTTCTGCATATGGTTATCCAGTTTTCCCAGCACCATTATTGGAAAGACTATCTTTTCACCAATGCATATTTTTGGCAGCTTTGTAAAAAACGAGTTGGCTGCAAATGCATGGATTTATTTCTGGATTATCTATTCTGTTTCATAGGTCTGTGTGTGTGTTTTTACACCAGTGCCATGCTATTTTGGTTACTATAGTTTTATAGTATATTTTAAAGTCTGGTAGTGTACATTCAGTAAGCCCTTTAACATGGATTATCCAAAGAAGCAAGTTATAAGAACCTAGAAGTCTCTATTATGATCCTTATTTTACAGAGGACAGTGCTAACACTCTCATCTCTGATGCTTAGATCCATTGGTATGTGCACATGTGTGCACACACACATTTGCATTATAGCATTGCAGTTATAAGCACATACTAGAGTCAGACTGCCTGGTTCAAAGACAAGCTGCACCACTTGGTATCCATGGCCTTGACTTAGAGCTGAACTTCTGCAAGGCTCAGTCTCCTCATCTATATAATGAGGATAATAATGATATCTACTTTATAGTGTTATTCTGAGGATTAAACAGACTAATATGTGTAAAGCCCTTAGTGCTTGGCATATAGTAAATGCTTTCTATGTATTAGCTTATGCTAATATTGTTATATGTAGTACATTAATGTGTATTCTATATTACATGGACATAAGATGTGCTATAAGGCAACTTAGAAAATATGAGTGGACTTGAATTTTCTGAATAGCAAAAAGATCAGATTTTTACATTGAGTGGGAATTCATGCTCCTCTTGTTGGCTGGCAGTGGGGCTTCCTCATGACTGCAGCTAGTGGTGGAGGAAACCAAAGCCATCTCTTCCCCCATCCTGTCTACAGGTCCACATCCGAGATTTAGTTTTTGAGGTGAAGCCACCATATTTCTAGAAATTTCTAATTAAGATGAGAATCATTTTAAACCTTACTTCAAATCAGCTAAAAGTGATTGTATTAGTTCGTTCTCACACTGCTTTAAAGATACTACCCAAGACTGGGTAATTTATTAAGGAAAGAGATTTAATTGACTCACAGTTCTGCATGGCTGGGGAGGCCTCAGGAAACTTACAATCATGGCCAAAGGGGAAGCAGGCATGTCTGGCGGCAGGCGAGACAGCGTGTGAAGCCCAGGAAAAACTATCATTTATAAAACCTTTAGATCTCATGGGGAATCACTCACTATCATGAAAATAGCCTCCACAAACCAATCACTTTCCTCCCTCAACATCCGGGGATTACAATTCAAGATGAGATTTGGGTTGAGAAACAAAACCTAACCATATCAGTCAGTTTGCATGAGGAAAATGAAGGAGGGGTGTGGGTCAGGTTTTGAATGAGGGCTACCACAGGCTCGGGTGGCTAGATTGCTTCAGGTCAAGTCCTCCAAAAAAGATGCTCACAGCTGCCAGAAGCCTATGGAAAAGGATTCTGAGTCTGAGCCAGGGCCCAGTGGTGGAAGACAGCTGTGATTCTAATAACTTTTCATGCATGTGAGAAAGGAGAGGAGTGAGACACGGGTTAGGGATTTGTCATCACTGGAGAAGGCATTACTTAGACATTGCTGGAGAGAAGAGAAAGGCAGAAGAGGACTTGAAAATTATTTTGCCTACATCACATTTTGGCCATGAGTTGATCCTGCCCATACCTTCCCATACATATATTGTTTCCTTTTGTATGTAACTCTAAAAGCAAGTACCCAAGCCATCTGTTCAGCTACAAATCTCCTCTTCCCCAGTAAGGCCTCTTCCACTGGGCAGAACCAGGCAGCAGGCAGAGCAACCTGTGATCCTGGGAACCACCAAAATCTGGGTTTGAGTCCTGATTCTGCCACTTATTAGCTGTGTGACCTATGGCAAGTTACTTGAGTTTCTGTGTCTCAGTTTTCTCATCTGTAAATTGGGCATAGAAATACTTATTTTATAGAATTTTAAAAGGACTTAAACAAAATAATTTGTATAAAGTATTTAGCATATTCCCTTATATAAAAATTAGTCAATAAATTATGAATATAATTAGTCATTTCAAGTGAAATTGACAATCTGAGGATGTAATTTCACCCAAAATTTCAGACCTTATAAGATATGTCAGAGCTGAGTAAGAAGCTTTAGAGATTCCACATATCTAGATTAATTTTCTTCTTCTGTAATATATATACTATATATATGCACTATATATATAATATGTGTATAACATATACATTTTTTTGAGACAGGGTCTCAGTCTGTCACCTAGGCTGGAGGGCAGTGGCACAATTACAGCTCACTACAGCCTCTACCTCCTGGGCTCAAGCGATCCTCCCACCTCAGCCTCCTGAGTAGCTGGGAGTACAGGCATGCACCACCATGCCCAACTAATTTTTTTTAAAAAACTTTGTATAGAAACAGGGTCTCACTATGTTGACCAGGCTGGCCTCAAACTCCTGGGCTCAAGAGATCCTCCCAACCCAGCCTCCCAAAGTGCTAATATTACAGGCATGAGCCATCACTCCTGGCCCACAATATTTTTAAAAATTCTAGTTTCTGAAGTGATTGAAAATGTACATCTGTTAAAATTCAAATAGCTTCTTTCTAATGCTCTGATTACCACATTCGGGATGCATTGGTTGAAATGGAGTGTGTTTCTTTGTTTCTGTGGTACCCCTCCTTTGCTGGTCATGTAAACACCTGTGTCATTTACTTGGTGGGTGGCCCAGCACTGAGGCATGCTGAATATTCAAAATTAGGTGTGGGCCAGGCGCGGTGGCTCACACCTGTAATCCCAGCATTTTAGGAGGCCGAGGCGAGTGGATCACTTGCATTCAGGAGTTTGAGACCAGCCTGGTCAGCATGGTGAAACCCCATTTCCACTAAAAATACAAAATTAGCCATGCCTGTAATCCTAGCTACTCGGGAAGCTGAGGTGGGAGAATCACTTGAACTCTGGAGGCAGAGGTTGCACTCCAGGCTGGGCTACAGAGTGAGAATCCGTCTAAAACAACAACAACAAAAAAAATGAGGTGTATGGAGACCTGAGGATTCTGGTTTCGTCCATCCCCTCAGGAGTAACAGCTTTAAGGTGACCCTCTCTCCCATTTGCTCCTCAAAGATCGAAGCCGCGGTCAAGGCCGCCAGAGAAGCCTTTCCCGGCTGGTCATCCCGCAGCCCCCAGGAGCGCTCGCGGGTCCTGAACCAGGTGGCGGATTTGCTGGAGCAGTCCCTGGAGGAGTTTGCCCAGGCCGAGTCTAAAGACCAAGGTGAGAGTTGCCTCTTAACTGTAACATGGGACTCAGGGCATCTCTGATTATTCATGTTACCCCTCCTGGGGCCATCGGGCCAGCCCATATGCCTGCTCCTCTGTCAATAGTAGAAGTGGAGAGCAAACCCTCTCCTGCTCCAGGCCTGGGAAGGCCAGGATTTGCAGCTGGCCCACCCCATCTCATTCAGATGGCCAGAGAAAGTCACATGGCTGGACCCAAAAGCTGAGGGGCAAAGAAATATACTCTGTCCATTGGATGAAAGGAAGTGCAAATATATACAGCAAAGGGCATGGACATAGAGAGATGAAGAACTAGGGCTGATCATGCAGTCTCCTACTCATTCTAAGCAGAAAATTTCAAAGCAAAGATAATTTGAAAAGCAGTTATGCAGTCAGGTTATTTAGGATGTTTTCTGATATGTCAGTCACCATTCCACCCCCGATACATTTTCTGATTTTTTTTTTCCACTCCTTCCCTGAGGTCAGGATAATGGAGTAAATATCTGTAAATGTTTGCAAGAATATCTGTTAGGATAAGGCAAGAGTTTTAAAAATTATATGTGTGCTATAAACCAAGCCCAAATTCGAAAGCAGCCTGAGTCCAAGCCCTTGAAAAGGAAATAGTTCTCTGTTGGTGTTCCTGGCCAGTCTCCCTACATCGCTAAAGAGAACTCAGAAGCAGTCCAGGTAAGCTTCTGTTTCTCTTTCTACTCCATCCAGGAGCTAGGACGTGCAGGGCATGTGATGGGCGAGCAGGTGCCATGCAGCATCCCGTGCCAGGGAGTTCCCAGCCGCCCTTCTGATGACTCTACCATGTGTTGGGAGGTCATGAAATACACATTCCATGTGTGTGAAAGTGTTTCATTTTCTGCTGTGCAAATACAACGGTCCTAACACCCATATTTCAATGCCTTTGTCACAGGTACAAAGCCTGGTGACTGAATTGCAAGAGTTTGTGTGGGTGAAGTGGTAGCATCTGGCAAACTGGGGATGAGAATGATGTGTTCAGTCCACAAAACAAAGATTATTGACTCAATTTTCACCCCCCACTTCAGTTTCCAACCTTATACCGAAATATTTTATGGTTTTATCAAACCATGATCAAGTATTTGTGAGGTCAAGAAATGCCTGCCCCAGGCTGGAAGGAATCCAGGCCGTTTCAGTGTGAGTTGGGACACGTGGGCGGTGGAAGCTGTTGGATAGAGTGTCCCCATTAGCCGATAGTGCTTTATGTTGTTTGCTTCTTACAGGGAAAACCTTAGCACTGGCAAGAACCATGGACATTCCCCGGTCTGTGCAGAACTTCAGGTTCTTCGCTTCCTCCATCCTGCACCACACGTCAGAGTGCACGCAGATGGACCACCTGGGCTGCATGCACTACACGGTTCGGGCCCCGGTGGGAGTCGGTAGGTGCTGTTCAGTGAGAGCCCGCCTCCTGCTTATGCTTGCAGTTGCTCACACCATTCTATGTCATTGTCCTCAAGGAACAGGCTAAGGAAAAGGAAAAGCTGATATTTTTCTTTTACCTAAAATCCATTGGCCTAAAAAAGCTATTTCTAGTTTATTTTATTTGTGTCAAATTCCCTACTTTTGTTTTTTTAAACAGAGTCTCTCTCTGTCGCCCAGGCTGGAGTGCAGTGGCATGATCTCGGCTCACTAGCCACCACACCTAGCTAATTTTTATATTTTTAGTAGAGACAGGGTTTCACCATGTTGGCCAGGCTAGTCTCGGACTCCTGACCTTAAGTGATCCTCCCACCTTGGCCTCCCCAAGTGCTGGGATTACAGGCATGAGCTACCATGCCAGGCCTCATGTTCTCGAGTTATTCCTGAAACATTATCTTGGAAAATCATAGGGAAAAGAATGATGCTAAGAGTAAATACATAAATTCGCATGCTAGGATTTTTTTTTTCTACTTATATTTAAAAAAGGAAAAACCAGGCTGGGCGCAGTGGCTCACGCCTGCAATCCCAGCACTTTGGGAGGCCAAGATGGGTGTATCATCTGAGGTCAGGAGTTCGAGACCAGCCTGGCCAACATGGCGAAACCCTGTCTCTACTAAAAATGCAAAAAATTAGCTGGATGTGGTGGGGCGCCTGCAATCCCTGCTACTTGGAAGGCTGAGGCAGAGAGTCATTTGAACCCGGGAGGCTGAGGTTTCAGTGAGCTGAGATCGTGCCATTGTACTCCAGCCTGGGTGACAAGAGTGAGGTTCCATCTGCAACAGCTACTTGGGAGGCTGAGGCAGGAGAGTAGGTTGAACCCGGGAGTCGGAGGTTGCAGTGAGCTGAGATCGGGCCACTGCACTCCAGCCTGGGTGATAGAGCGAGACTCTGTCTCAAAAGAAAAAAAAAAGGAAGAACTATTTATGTACATTAAATAAATTAATAAGCGTAGGGCATGTAGTATGGTGCCAGGTATGTGATAAATAAGCCTCTACTGAGAACTATCTTACTTCATGCATTCCTTTGCCTCTTGACCTTTGGAGGAACGTATAAATAAATGTCTGCGATGACTAAAACTTTCCACTAGATGTCACTGTTTCCTCGAAGAAAAAAACAATCATTTTTTAACTTGTTACATTTTATGAATATAAGTTAAAAGGAAAAAAAAATTGGGACATCTCATTGCTTTGGTTCCTTGAAACCTTCAGAAATTATGTTTTCAAGGCATTGTGAAAAGCTCTACCTCCTCCTAAGAAACATGCTAATACATTTTGCTGCAAAAATATTTTTATCCCCTAAAGAATGGATTTTTCAATGGGAAATGTAATAATCTAAAAGATGCATTTACTTTCATAGCACAGGCTTGAAGGAAGAGTATAAAATAAGGTGAATCAATTTCCTTTCAGAAGGTAGATTTTTATATTTGTGTGTTTTGTGGTTGGAAACCTGGGTAGTTTCAGAATATTGCATGGAGACACAGTCTAGCTGCTGATTACATTATTCATCCAGCAAATCTCTCTGATCAGGATACAAGTGATAATCTAGAGAGAATTTTTATTTAAAAATATTTAGCCAAAATGGATGTCACAGTCTATGTGCCAAAGGTTATTGGCTTTACTGATAGGAGGGCCCTCACAAGGAATACCCCGAACCTATTGGCCCCTATTTTATGAATAATTATAGAAAGCTTGAGATTTTATGTCTCAACCCACAACAGATTTGAAATAAAGGTAAAGAAACGTGTTAGAAGAAATAACAGCCGGACAGTTAAAATAATGAGGAAGGAGACGTTTTTGAAAAAGTGAAGCTCAGTCTATAAATCTCAAAATGCATCACATTCAGGAACTGTTTAGTGATAGGTGACAACTGTTTTTTTATTTTTTATATTTTTTTGAACTTCCAGGGGACATGTGCAGGATGTGCAGGTTTGTTACATAGGTAAATGTGTGCCATGGTGGTTTGCTGCACCTATCAACCCATCACCTAGGTGTTAAACCCAGCATGCATTTGCTCTTTATCCTAATGCTCTTTCCCCGACCTTCCCTGACAGGCCCTCGTGTGTGTTGTTCCTTTCCCTGTGTCCATGTGTTCTAATTGTTCAGCTCCCACTTATAAGTGAAAACATTCAGGTGTTTGGTTTTCTGCTCCTGTGTTAGTTTGCTAAGGATAATGGCTTCTACCTTCATCCATGTGCCTGCAAAGGACATGATCTCGTTCCTTTTTATGGCTGCATAGTATTTCATGGTGTATATGTACTCCATATTCTTTATCCAGTCTATTATTGATGAGCATTTGGGTTGATTCCATGTCTTTGCTATTGCTATTGTGAATAGCAAAGTGCTGCAATGAACATACGCGTGCATGTATCTTCGTAGCAGAATGATTTCTATTGCTTTGGCTATATAATAGGTGACAACTCTTTACCTCTGGAGTTTGTATTGCTGTTGTTCATAATCATGAACCATCAAGAAACGGGTGAATCATATTGACTTTACTTTGTTTTAAAAGGTGCAGTTGCTTGGAATATATTTTAGACTCATTTCCCTGAAGGTGGCTACATATAAGCAAAGCTTGGGAAGAAGTTAGAAGAGTAAGCTAAGTTTCCTACAGCATGAAGGAGTTTTGCGTTAATAACCCCACTTGGCCAGTCCGCCTCAGAGGGGTGTGCTGTGCTTCTGTTCTCATCCCTTAGCTGGTCTAATCAGCCCGTGGAATTTGCCACTCTACTTGCTGACCTGGAAGATAGCTCCAGCGATTGCTGCAGGGAACACTGTGGTGGCCAAACCCAGTGAGCTGACTTCAGTGACGGCGTGGATGTTGTGCACTCTCCTCGATAAAGCAGGTAATTAGGTGTTGGGGTTGCGGGGCAGGCACAGAGTTGGAGCAAAGCTATAGTTTATAGAAATCTTCCACTCAGCAGCACAATTGATTCCAGTGACGCCTTGGGCTTTGTCTTCTGATCCTTGTCTGGGAAATCCCCTCCACCCACAGAGTTCCCTCATCCTGCTTCCTGTCTTCAACGCCAGAGCGGTGCTACTGCAGGCGAGTTCCACTCCCCAGGGTGGGCCACTGGCAGCACAATAGTGACACAGACTTAAACAGCCCCATCAAATCAAAGACACCAGCCTACTCCAGAGAGTCAGTTAAAATCTTAAATTGGGGCTGGGTGCGGTGGCTCACGCCTGTAATCCCAGCACTTTGGGAGGCTGAGGCAGGTGGATCATGAGGTCAGGAGATCGAGGCCATCCTGGCTGATACGGTAAAACCCCGTCTCTACTAAAAATACAAAAAATTATCCAGGCATGGTGGCGAGCACCTGTAGTACCAGCTATTTGGGAGGCTGAGGCAGGAGAATGGCATGAACCTGGGAGGCAGAGCTTGTAGTGAGCTGAGATTGCACCATTGCACTCCAGCCTGGGCGACAGAGTGAGACTCTGTCTCAAAAAATAAATAAATAAATAAATAATAATAATAAAAAATAAAATCTTAAGTTGGAATCACAAGTTAATCTTGATGACAATAAGAACATTGCTAGGTACACCTATAGTGTGCTTAGCTGTAGAATACCTAGTAGAAGTAACCCGATTTTAAGAGCTCTAAATATACATCCTTCAGTTTTCCCTGCCTTTGGGACCGCTCCTGGAAAGCTAATACAATATGGCCTCTTCCTAGCATATCAAAGTTCACGCGTTTGCTCCTTGTTCTTTTTCTGCTAATAGTTTATTGGCCGCATTCAGGATGCGCTCCTGGTTTTGTTCTGGGGTGTAGCTCCGCACAGGCACAGGCTGGCACTCTTTCAAGGTAGCAGGCGGGAGACCCCAGCAGCCCTCCTGTGAGAAGTCCCCTTAATGTAAGGTCTTTTGGCCACGTCACCCCACAGCCAGGGCAGAAGTGCTGGGTGGTGGGGACAGACTCACCGTCTGTCTAGCTGAGTCTTTCCTTGCTGCCCTTCAGCTCATAGAGGGGCACTGCTGGGCTCTCCTGTATCCACAGAATGCCCGGTGGGTAAGAGCCCATCCCTCTCTCCCTCTTCAGAACACCTTTCTTAGAAGCACAGACAGACACATTAACTTCCAGTAAACCCTGGCCAGTTCTTTAGTCCACGAGGAAGATGATGGCTCAAAACTGAGGCTGTTTAGGGAACGGCACTGGGCCTTCGGATCCCAGGTCCTCCGGAGGAATGAGGCCTTCCAGCCTAGGACTCCGGGTTGTCATCTGTGGAGATCCCAGGCTTCGAGGTGGAGGGAGTGGGGCGGGGCATATAATTTAAAAGTGCCGACCCTTCCCATGTTCCTCCTCTACAAAAGACCCCACAGTCTAATCCCATTCTTTGTAAAATGAAGTCTGTGGTGTGTGCAAAGGCACGACATATTTCTTCCCTGCCTGGTGACTGCAGGTTCCCCAGAGTGGACTAGGCCTGGGGCTTCCCCTCTACTGGGACTTGGAGGCAGGGGTGGCGCCGCAGAACCGTGTTCCCTTAACCACTCTCTCCTGAGACCAAGCACGTTTGGATCAGTGATGAGTTATCTTTCCCAGCCAGTCTGTCCTGAATCTGGCCTGCATGAGAGTTTCTGTTTCCATCTCTGCACAGCATTGATCTTATTTCTTGTGGGCTAATAAGCCCATGAAACTAAGACAGCCCTTCTCCTCTTTCCTCCATGGGCTGAAACTTCCTCCCCTGACAAATACAGCGTGTCATCTTCACCTTGCTCCTCTCTTGAGCCCTCGGTTTCTCCACTGGGATTGGGAGGAATGTGAACCACATCTGTGTCATCTGCTTTAGAATCATGTAAGAGAAGCTTTTAGTGGGGAGGGAAAAGCGAAAATAACTAATTCATTCCGGATGTTTAAAGAGTTAGCTCCTCTAGTCCTGGGCATTTAAACAGACTTGACGGATAACCTTCCTTTGAAATAAACTCATTTTTAAAAGGACACAGTGAATACTTCTGTGGGATTCCTGGAATAGTCATTGTTTCTTGGGGGCACCAAATATTTGCCCTAATTCCTGGAGTGCCCATTGACTGCATTTTCCTGGCCCTTCCCATTAGCTGTGTGGGGTGGTGGGGTGGGGGATGTGTGTGTGTGGGTGTGTGTGTGGGGGGTAGGGAACGTGTGGGTGTGGGTGTGGGGCAGGGGATGTGTGTGTGTGAGGGTGTGTGTGTGTGCTCTATTTAAGCCTAAAATTCTTCTTGTTGCCACCCTGCCAAGCCCCGGCATTTGAGGGGTTTCCTTCTAGTCTGTTCTCGTCTGTTCCTAACTTGTCTGTTAGCCACCTCCCCTGAGTTTTGCTAACTTGTTATTTGTCAATTAAACTGCTTTCCTTCTCTTATCACCAGAATCTCTTCAGGGTTAGAGGGCAGACATCTTGAGAAAAATTCCATTAATTTCTGGATAAAACGTCAAAATGGTACTGGGAAATAATGGCCAGCCGACATTAGCATCCAAGCCCAAGGGAATGTGATCAAAATGTTAATACCATCGAGGGGAAGGCAATTCACTGCGGCATGGGCTCATTTTACTGTGGGGATAAATATGCAGTGCTTCTGCATTCTCTCTCACCCTCGGTTAAAATGCTACTATGGGCCGGACGTGGTGGCTCATGCCTGCAATCCCAGCACTTTGGGAGGCCGAGGCGGGCGGATCATGAGGTCAGGAGATCAAGACCATCCTGGCCAAAATGGTGAAACCCCGTCTCCACTAAAATACAAAAAAATTAACTGGGGGTGGCGGGCGCCTGTAGTCCCAGCTACTCAGGAGGCTGAGGCAGGGGAATCGCTTGAACCTGGGAGGTGGAGGTTGCAGTAAGCTGAGATGGCGACACTGCACTCCAGCCTGGATGACAGAGCGAGACACTCTGTCACAAAAAAAAAAAACCAAGAAACTACTGTGAACATTAGCAGTGATTCCATTCATTTTTGCCTTCAGGATTGATAAAGTCTAACAGTCCACCCCCTCCTGCCCCACACCCCATTCACGCACATGCATATCCCATCACTGGTGGAGATGCTGGGCCCCGCCCAGGAAACTGTGGGAAACTTGTCCTTGTTTCATCCCAAGGGAGGGCCTCTCCTTCCACACTTTTCTTTGCCCCAACCCAGAGCTGGGGTGCTCTCACATGGTGCCAGCCACTCCTCTGACAGTGACCTACAGTCTGGGACTGACCTAAGTTAGATTTCAACAAATGTGCACGTTGGGTACAGAGATGCAACACTTAGGCCAATCCTAAGAACTGCCTAGACACAGCGTGATTATACAGATGACTTTCTTTTTGGACATTATAGAGATGATTTTCTTTTTAAAACTTCCTTATTCATGAACCATTTCTAATTTGAATAATGTACACTAAGCATTCATTCACTCATTCATTTACTTAAGTCATTAACCTGCTGGCTTTGCTGCTTACTGGTTGTTATTCAATCTCACTTTGCCTCAAATTTCTTCCTGGTGAACTAAGTGTAATAAAACTACCTACCTCCTAAGGTTGTTGTGAGGCCAGAAGGGTGTGAGTCATGGATAGCAGTGGTGACCCCACAGTAAGCACCCTATCTAATGTTTGCATTTACTGGTCTGAGTTCCCTGTGCTATCAGCTGAAGAATCATAAGGTTCATGCATTTGGAAAGGAGGGTTTTATTTCTTATAAATCGTTGCAGCCTGCAGACTGACCATCTTGCAGGTTGGGAAGTGTAGCCCCTGCCCAAAGTGGAGAACGAGTACTTGGAGGAGGCGTAAAGGGAACAGAAATTTATCCTGAGCAGGGTGGCTGAATATTCATGTTTAGTAGGATATAGGAGGAGTCATGAATATTTATAAACGAGAAACAGGTGCATGCATAGGAGAGCTTCATGTGTCTTCACTGGATCACGTGCTCAAAAAGATGGCAGCCTTAGCATGTTCCGAGGGTGGAGTTTTTGGTCATCTGACGTCAAAAGGTGAAGCAGAGGACATGAAAACCCTCATGACATACCCTCGGCAAGTCGGCCAAAACCAGTCCAGAGATGGTGGTCAGTTTTTAGGAAGGGATGCGTTGTGAGACTGGTGAGCTGCCACATCTAAACTGCAAAGAGGGAGGAAAATTTGGTTGCAGTTTCAGATGTTTAGCTAAAGGCGATAAAGGAATAGGTTGTTCATTTCTTGTTTTTTAGAGCTGGTTTCTGCTTACACTTAGGAAAGAATTCTGGTTAAAGATTAATAAGGAAGGGTCATACTATGGCGTGTTTGACCTCTCACCCTATAATGGCTGGGAATTCAGTTTTTAAGGTTTCTCTGGTATCCCTTTGGCCAAGAGAGGGTCTATTCAGTGAACTGGGGGAGCTTAGGATTTTATTTTTATTTCTCAATGCCAAACTAGGCTGTGGCACAGAGTATACAATGGAGAGCAAAGAACAGATACTGTTTCTGCCCTTAGCTAGTGTACCTTCTAGTTGTGTGCAGGCAATGAACAAGTAAGTCCAGAAAACACATGGATAGGCCGGGTGCAGTGGCTCATGCCTATAATCCTAGTACTTTGGGAGGCTGAGGTGGGCAGATCACTTGAGGTCAGGAGTTCGAGACCAGCCTGGACAACATGATGAAATCCCCTCTCTACTAAAAATACAAAATTTAGCCAGGCATGGTGGTGCATGCCTGTAATCCTAGCAACTCGGGAGGCTGAGGCAGGAGAATCTTTTGAACCCGGGAGGCGGAGGTTGCAGTGAGCCAAGATGGCACCACTGCACTCCAGCCTTGGTGATAGAGCCAGACTCCATCTCAAAAATAAAATAATAAAAAAGAAAACACATGCATAAATGCACGAATATACAGGGTAGCAGGGTCTTGTGATAGAAAAGATTGGGGCACCCATTTTTGGTTGTTTGTGGTACTTGTAAGTTGGCTTTATAGTGTTATGATGTTATTTATAAGCAAGGTGCACAGGACTTCCAACCTGAAACCCACCCTCCCTGGGAACCTCGCCCTCCTTCCCTGGGCCAAGATAGTCGATTTCTTCTTTGCTCCTCTGCCGCATGTATACACCTCTCTACTTAACATTTTCACACTGCATTGTGACTCCTGGACACCAAGATGGAGCAGGGGGCTGCTCCCCTAGTGGGCTTGACCTGCCTGAGACTATCTCTGCATCCTCAAGCCCTAAGGCCTAGCCAGTATTATGGAACGAATCACCTAAAATATGTTCCACCCTGCGTCTCTCTAGGGCAAAGCATCCGGTGGAATCCTACCTGGTGTGTACTGTGGGCTGAGGTGACTCTGTGGGTTTTGCTTTGCTATTAAACCAGAGGCAGTCATGAAAGTTCCACGTGTTGTAAAACCCAAGTGCTTCCTCCATCCCCACCCACTCCCATTCAAGCGATTGGACTTTCAAGGAGAATTTCCATGTAACTTGAACTCTTCAACATACCGAGAATTACTATAACTGATATTGTTTCCTATCCAGGTGTTCCACCAGGTGTGGTCAATATTGTGTTTGGAACTGGGCCCACGGTGGGTGAGGCCCTGGTGTCCCATCCAGAGGTGCCCCTGATCTCCTTCACCGGGAGCCAGCCCACCGCCGAGCGGATCACCCAGCTGAGCGCCCCACACTGCAAGAAGCTCTCCCTGGAGCTGGGGGGCAAGAATCCTGCCATCATCTTCGAGGACGCCAACCTGGATGAGTGCATTCCGGCAACCGTCAGGTCCAGCTTTGCCAACCAGGTGTGTCCCCTGGGGTGGTTCTCCCTCCCCTCCATGGCCCTGTCAAGCTGGATCTGGTTCATCACAGTGCAACGCCTGGAGCAAGCAGCTCAATCCAGTGCCATTTCCGTGAAGGCAGGATCAGTACATTGTGTGATTCCCTTAACTCTCTGCTCAATTTGAACATTAATTAATGGCCCTGTGGAGTCACAGCTTCTGTTCAGCAAACTCCTCTTCTTGAGTTGCACAGCTTTTATCAGGCACCAGCCATGGGTGGAATGATTGATTTTGCTGCTCCGAGCATCGCCATTTCTTTATTCACACAGTTGCCCTGTCTTGTCTTTTATTCTTTTCTTAAACCTTGTCTTTGCTTGTGGTTCAAACGTCCTATTCCCAGTAAACCTGACTCTCATTTCAAAGGTATTCCAAATGCATTCATACACCGAGTTCCAAATACCTGAAACTGACTAGAGAAGATTTCTCGGCGTGGATTCATGGATCATTTCAGGGCATCGTTGTAGCTCCTGAAATTACATAACAGATATTTCTCTGGGCTCTGTAGTTTTTGGCAGATTCTTTAAGGCTATGGCATTCCAAAGAGTTAAGAACACTAGACCAGATCAACTAAACAGTAGGCTGCAAGAAGATGGAAACAGTGCCTGCTTTTGTGTGGTATTTTCAATGTCAATGCTTAGAATACTGCCTAGGATATAGCAGATGTACATAAACACTGGATGATTTTCTTCAAAGGATATTTTTATTTTAACAGAGAATAAAGATATAGGCCAAAGACTTAGAACTTCACAGAAGGAAAGAGCAGTGAAATGAGAGATATGTGTATTGAGCTAACTCAGGTGACATTGAATATTGCATAAACTTTTGAACCTGCATTGCTTCACTGATAAAATCATGTGAACAATAATGATGTCTTCTAACAGGGTTTTCATGAGTATAGAGTGAAAAGTGTTACTTTTAATTATTATCTTCATGATAATCATAAGTGTAATTATTTCTCTCACTGTAACTCTTGAAGTGGCTAGAAAGATAGTTTCTGGATCAATAGACAATGTACTTTTACAACACAACTAATTTAACCATTAAGCAAGTTTCAAGTGAACAATTAAACCAAGTGTTTTCATGGCTTAGAGACAACAACAGAGGGACAAATTTTGTGGACTGAGAAACTAAGATGAGAGAAAGGTAAACTCTGTACTAAACAAATTCTGAGGAGCTGGGTGTGGTGGCTCATACCTGCAGTCCCAGCACTTTGGGAGGCCGAGGTGGGTGGATCACCTGAGGTCAGGAGTTCGAGACTAGCCTGGCCAACATGGCAAAACCCCGTCTCTACTAAAAATACAAAAATTAGCTGGGCATAGCGGTGGGCACCTGTAATCTCAGCTACTTGGGAGGCTCAGGCAGGAGAATCTCTTAAAACCGGGAGGCGGAGATTGCAGTGAGCTGAGACTGCACCTCTGCACTCCAGCCTGGGTGATAAGAGCAAGACTCCATCTCAAAAACAAAACAAAAAAACAAATTCTGAGCATGGAGATAAGAAGTGTAAGCTTCTCTCCTACCAGAATTGTGCAAGGATTTGAGTTTGCCCAGATAACCTTCCTTTTGGGAGTGTTTTAAAATGTAAATGGGGAAAGAGACATACACCTAACTCATTGGCTAATCCAAGGTCACAAATGGATTTTAGGCAAAATACATAAAGCAGCTTGATTTAGCTGAGCAATGAATTCTATGTCGTGCATATTTCTTCCTTAACTGAATGTAATTGGCTTTTTTGAAGCATCTCTGTGTGACCTTGGACATGTACTAATTCAAAACATTTTTTCCTAACTGTAAACTGGAAAAGCTAACAGGCTACGGAATTATTTATAATGAGGAAAGCACCCTGCGCAGTGTCTGGCTTGACGATAGGCACTCAATGAATGATACTATCCTTTTCTTACTCTCTCCAAAGTCTTTCTTCTGGGCATCTTAGTATGCTAACCTATGCTTTCTGAGCACTGAGCAACAGGGAACTGGGTAAACCCCTCTAGCCTCTTGGTCATGCTCTCCTTCCCTGATGTCACAGGACACTTGTGCAAATGAAAGTATCAAGTGTTTAGACATTTCCCAAGCTAGATATGGAGATGATCCTAACAGCAATCCTGGTTGCAGAAAGAATATATTATTTCAAAACATCAATGGTTTAATCTGGACAATGAATCTTTGTACAAATACCAGGACAATCAGGAGGCTTCTATTTCCTAGGATTTTTGTGAAGTCAAACACAAACATGGTGAAAATGTTTATGCATTTATGTACTTGTCATGCATAAATGATGCTTTGAAAGTCTAGAATGTGGTTTGTAAACTGTTACATGCTATATTCAAATGATAGGGTTATTTTTCACTGAGAAATCTGTTATAACCCCTCCCCTGCACACTCAGCATCTCTATTTGATGTTTGTGAGGCATCTGAAACCCAGCGTGTCCAAAGCAGAGCTCTCATTTCCCTCCCTCTCCCTTCCTTGCAATACCAATCCTCTTCCCACCTCAAGTCTGCCCTTCCAGGGAACAGCACCACCATCTCCTGTGCGGCCTACTCTTGTTCTTGCCCTCTCTTTCCATTGACAGGTCCTGTTGGTTCTGTCTTTAAGGTATATCCTGAATCCCATCACTTCTCCAGTGCATCTGTGCCAGCTTCATCACTCTTCGGAGGTCCCGGGCCCCTGGAAGAACCTGTTGAACTCAGCGGGTCCTTTTCACATCTCTGCATCTCCATGGATGCCTCCCTGGTCCCAGCTACCTACACGCATCTGGACTTCTGGAATATTCTCTTAACTCCTCTGCTCTGTTCCTACACTTGTTTCCTTCCATCCTATTTTCCCAGAATGAGCATGTTAAAATGTAAATCTGATCGTATCATTCTGATGCTTAAAACCTTCCCTCATTTTTTCATGATACTGAGAATAAAACATAATCTCTTTATGAAACTACAAGACTGCACAATAGAGCCTTGCTAGCCTCCTGACCTCCTCTCCTACCATGCACTTCCTGTCCCTGCCTCTTCTTCCAGCCTCAGCCCCACCAGCTGCTTCTCCTCATGCACGCCAGCTCATTCCTGCTGCAGGTCCTCTGTACTTACTCTGAAGAATTCCCCGCCTCCAGATCTTCTCCCGTCTCGTGGCTTCACATCAGTCAAGATTTCAGGCAAATACCCCCTCTTTGCACGTGCCCCCCATGACTCCCTTCTGTAAAACAGCTGCCCCTGCGCCTGCCGTCAGTTTCCGTTCCCATCCTCTGCTTAATTTTCTTTTATGGCTTTGATCACAAGCTGAAGTTATATTATTTATCGAGTTTTTGTACTTGTGTTTTTGTTTGTCTTTCCCACAAGACTATGTGCTCCACATGGTGGGGAGTTTGTCTTATTTACCATTGTACTCCATTGCCTAGACCAGTGCCTGACACATGGCAGGTACTCAAAAGTGCAGAGTGCTCTATCCATGAAGGAGAGTGTCTCCAGCCTTGTCCCTGTTCTCATTCTTGGCAGGGTGAAATCTGTCTCTGTACCAGCAGGATCTTTGTCCAGAAGAGCATCTATACTGAATTTTTAAAGAGATTTGTAGAAGCTACCAGAAAGTGGAAAGTCGGCATTCCCTCTGATCCATTGGCCAGCATGGGTGCTCTGATAAGTAAAGCACATTTGGAGAAAGTGAGTAAATTTCTGCCATGTAAGTTACAGAATAAGTTCTTATTTGAAGAGAAGCTCAGTACGAGCATTGCACACCTCAGACTCTGAAATATTGTTAGTTACTACCCCATTTTTGGACACAGAGTCTAGACACTGTGGATAAGAATATGCAAATGCAGTCCTGGTGAAAGTGCATCCACATGAAATTAATGAACTTGAGAAGTCAGCGTGGAGATACCACCAGTAGAGAGGGGAAGCCAAATTTCAAAACAGAAAGATCAGCTAATAAGGGTGATGTGGAAGAGTGCCAGTGATTTCCATAGGCAAGCATTCTGTTTGGAAAAGGTCTGCCTCTGGTTTATAGCCAGAAGTGCCAACACAAACAGTCCAAATTGTGTCGTCCTTAGTCAGTGGGGGACCAGGGGTAGCCCATCTGGAAGAAACCACTGATAGTCTCTGAGTGATTGATGAAACTCAGATCTTTAGGGTCATTTTTTAAGAAAAGCAGATCTGGCCCTTGACTGCAATTTAGGATTATTTTAATTTATTACCAGATGTGACTCCCAAAATAAGTCATACATTTTGGAGTCAGAAGGACTCCGCTTTCAGCTCAGTGCCACTGAGGGAAACTTGTCCCCATCAGCCAGCCAATGAGAGACAGAGCATTTACGTAAGTTTGTAGAAATCCCGGACACTGCACAGTGCACTCCCACATTGACTATATTTAACTTTGACTTTCAGGACACTGCAACACAGTTGCTTGCAGATGGAAAGATGAAGTAGCTTGAAGGCCTGTCCTTATTTCTTCTGTTTTCTCAGTGAAATAGGCATCAGGGTGAGGAGGGGAAAAGGCGTTGAAGGTTTCAGGAGGGAGGAGACGGTATGAAATCATCTCGCAGTAGGTCAGGAGAACAGAACTGGGAAATGACCCAGTTATTAGCAGAGCAGCTCAAAGGGCTCACTTGAGGCTTGTAGTCATTTACTTAAAGTAAGGCTGACCAGCATGGCGTGTTTTTCTCCAGCTCAATTTACCTACAGGATTGCGGGTACATAGACAATGGTCTGCAGAATGTCCAGTGAGACCAATAGTTGTTGATGGTCACGCATGGAGTGAAGATTTTCCAGGTGCAAGAGACTCCCCTGTTCTCTCTCATTCTGGCTCTTTTGGACACTAGGGCTCCCTGCCTGCCTGCCCACACCTGCAAATGACTGGTGAAAAACAATGTTAGTATGCCCCCGACTGCTTCCTGGGAAACAGGAAGGGGTGGAACAAAAGTTAACCTCCTAGAGTACCTTTCAGCAGGTTCAGGCAATACTGCAGTGTGAGGTTCCCTGTGCAATTCACTCACTCAGAATTTCAAAGTTCTTTCTGTATCAACTCAACAGATACACTATTTTTTTCTATTTTAGTCGCTACCATAATAACTATTTTAGTTACCTAGTGAGAGAATATATATTAGTGAAACAAATTGAAGTAGTGACTTTTCTGTATCAGTTGAATGATCTTTCTCTCTCTCTGTCTCTCTCTCTCTCTGTGTACGTGTATAAGAAAGAGAAATCGATGCCACGCTTTGACTCATATTGGTAGCTATGGCTTTTCTCTGTGATACTCTAAATAATTTGTCTTCAATATGTTGTAATTCCTGTGGACTTTCATACAATATTTTTGATGCCCAATATGTTCCTCCTTGGCCACAGGAGGTTTCTTCTTTTTTTTTTTTTTTAACATGTACTAAGCTGAAATGAGCCACTGTTGGATAATTAAATATTTAATATTGTGATGACTTAAACAAGATGCTAATGAGTTCTAGTAATTGGCATAGATTGCAGATTCTATGTGTTTATGAAATACAACACTAAATAGGCCACATGCCCTCACCTTTAAAACCACTCCAGGAGCCCTCTCTTTATCCCGCTCTCTTGTCCTTCTGAGCCCACCGGAGGCCCACCTGTAGGCATCTCTGTCCTGTGACAACAGGAGACCTCAGGTGGTCTCAATTGCTCTGCTACACATGGACAACAAGAAATCTCTCTACTGAGCCTTGGTTCCTTTCAGTGGAGAATGGTGATCAAGGCCAGCATTTGAGCTTAAGGGTGACCATTAGGGGATTTCCTATGACATAACAAGTAGCTTAATGACATCCAAGAAGAGGTCAAGAAGAGGTGGCTTAAAACCTTGTGATGCTTCACACACACTGCCCTTTTTTTATTTTTTATTTTTGTTTATTTATTGTTTTGAGATGGAGTCTCACTCTGTCACCTAGGCTGGAGTACAATGGCACGATCTTGGCTCACTGCAACCTCCACCTCCTGGGTTCAAACAATTCTCCTGCCTCAGCCTCCCAAGTAGCTGGGACTACAGGTGTGTGCCACCACGCCCAGCTAATTTTTGTATTTTTAGTAGAGACAGGGTTTCACCATGTTGGCCAGGCTGATCTTGATCTCCTGACTTCAGGTGATCTGCCCACCTTGGCCTCCCAAAGTGCTGGGATTAAAGGTGTGAGCCACTACGCCTGGCCACACTGCCTTTTTTAAGAAGGGTCCTGGCTGGGTGCATTGGCTTATGCCTGTAATCCCAGCAGTTTGGAAGGCTGAGGCGGGTGGATCATTTGAGGTGACGAGTTCAAGACCAGCCTGGCCAACATGGTGAAACCCCGTCTCTACTAAAAACACAAAAATTAGCCAGGCAGTGGTGGTGCGCACCTATAATCCCAGCTATTTGGGAGGCAGAGGCAGGAGAATCACTTGAGCCTGGAAAGTGGAGGCTGCAGATTCCGCTACTACCCTCCAGTCTGGGCCACAGAATGAGACCCTGTCTCAAACAGCAACAGCGACAACAGCAACAACAGAAGGCTCCTGAGCCCATGCTGACGTTTCTAATGTAGCGAAATTACCTTTTAAACCTTGCTCTAATATCGTAGTAATTTCATCACTGGTGATGATGTGTCATGCTGTGTATGGTCATACCCCATGTTACTCACAGTCAATGCCTAAGTCTTTAGAATAACCTAAGAAACTGGCTACAATCTTTCCTGTTACCTCTGTGACCCTTCCCTTTCCTTATTCCACTCCTGCATACTGGCCTCCCTGTTCTTCCTGAGGAATACCAGGCACCCTCATCCTTCTTGGCGGTTGCTCTTGTTGCTCACGCTGCCTGGAATGCTCTTCCTTCGGATGTATGCATGGCTCTCTCCTTCCCCTTCTTAGAGTAGATGTCACCTGAATGATGGCTTTCCTGCCTACCCTATACACAGTGGTACCTTGTAAAACTTTGACTTCTTTGGAGCTTTATTTTTCTCCATGGTTCTTACTGTCATCTGGCATGCAATATATATGTCTTACCCCTTTACTGACTATCTTCTCTGGACTAGAGTGTCAGCTTCTTCGTCTATTTCATTCATTGCTGTATCTTTAGACTCTAGAAGGCTCCTGGAACATAGTAGGTGCTTAGTATTTGTTGGGCGAATGACTGAATTAACACTACATGATGTGTTCCAGTTACAGTCTATCCCCCAAATTTAAGGTATCCATTTTCTTTGAATTTTTTTTTTTTTTTTTTGATCCTTAGATTAAACTACCTGGAATTTGGTCCAAAATGCACAGGTCCTGGCCATCTCTGGCCAGCATGACTCAGCATCAAGACTCTGAAAGGAAAAACAAAATAAATACAAAAACTAGAACCCAGCCTTTCTCCAAGAAAATGCTTGAACCAGCCGATCCTGAAGTCTCTAGTATCACTGATCACTAAATCATAACAATGATAAAGGGGCTATATAGACACATACATGCGTTTGAGGTTTGGCTTGAAATTCCTCTTTAACTGTTCACCATTGGTACAAGTATTGGTGATTCCAGCTTAGGTCACAAGTAGTTTTGGTATCTAACTCTAGTTTTCTGAAAACATTTGGTTAAATATGGATCTTTAATACCTCAAGAGTATACAAATCTAACTTTTTAAATGCCAATTTAGGAATCTAAAAAATTACATCTAGATTATTATCAAAAATAATTTCAGATTTCTATAGCATTACTACAAATACACAAGTGAAAAAATTTCTGCAGATTCATATTTCTCCACTGTCCTTGTGTTTCTCAAGAATCAACTTATTAAAAAGATACCAAAATATTTCTATTATAACACATTTTAGTTATAGACACCATTCACATTTGGAATGCCTCCCAAATTCTTAAACTTTAGCTTTGTGTTTTGGTGATTCCTACTTTTCATCACCCATAAAATAAACACAGAATTTAGCGAGTTTAGGTGTCAGAATACTTCAGCATAAAATATCCATATTTTTCCCTAGAGTAAAATATATACCCTGAACATTGTGTCTATGAGTGACTCCACAGAGAAGACCTAGATTACCTTTTCTTCAGTAGGTTTGTGGTTAGAATCTTTCAACCTAAAATAACAACATAGAGAAGGACTCTCTAAAGAAAATAAAAGCGACTTTCTTTGGGAATTAATGCCAGAAGATTATGAACTGGGATATGCGTGTTGTGATGGATTCTGGGCATAGCCAGGGAGGTAAAGGAAGACGAGGGTTTTTAAAGGGCAAATGAGGAAGGTGACAGAATGTTGTTTTGAAACAATTATCGTTGGCTACAAGGATCAATAATAAGGGTGATTTATTATTAAATGGGAGCACCAGTCCAAGGCTGACCAGACAATTTTTGGGGCAAGGTTGCAGTGGCCTTTGTGCAATGTTGTGGTTTTGGTAGAGTCTCTTGTGATAGTTTTTGTTATCAGGCAAATATGTGTGAGGACTCTGTCCGTGGCAGATGGTAGCAGAGGACTCAGTTTGCAAGTTCATGTCCCAGAAGCACAGGCATACATGTGGGAGGGACACCCTACTCTGAGTTTCTGAAGATGTGTCGCTCTCTGGCCGGCCCTCCTTCTGCCTCAGCCCAGCTCTCTATTTGGATTTTGTCAAGCAAGTTCTTATCTGAATCCAGACTAAGACATGCAGGGAGAGCTTGGTTTCCCTAGGGCTCACCTTGTTCTGGCCAGCTCCAAGCTGTGCATGCAGGGAATCAGGGGACCTAGAGTACTTTGCTGGGCTTGACCACAATGACTCCCAGGAAAAAGATTCTCGTGTCGGAGCTCCTAATATTTTTACAACTGATTTTCATCCCTTGCACCTCCCTAATAATACATTTGCCTTAACGTAGTGCTTCCATCACCCCATCTTATACACCGTGTTTTTACCAACCCCATCTTCCCCTAAAGGAAGGAGAAATGGGAAGGCCACTATTCCTCATTTGTCATTCCTCATTATTTCTAGCATCACAGCTGCAGAAGCTGTGGACAAAAACCAAGATTTCTAATAGATCTAAACCACTTATTATATTCAATATTTTTAAAACTTGAAATATTGGCAAAGCCCTAGACATGGTGCCAGCTTCTCTTGGACGTATCTAAGTCCAGAAATGCCATCTTCTATTGAACCAAATTATGCCTGAAAATCAAGCATCTGTTTCACATGTTAGTTGTATTATCTTAATATCATTTCAATTTAGTATACTTAGGTGACATGGATCACTTTGGAAATGATGAATCTTAGCAGTTGCCAATTTTTTTCTGACCACATTAAAATATAAGGCCATAAACTCATATTTATCTTTTAAACAAAACTTTTGAAAGCCCCTAGATATTTTTACCATTGAACACTTTCTCTCTCAGTCAATTTTTCTTTTCTTTTCTTTTTCTTTTTCTTTTTTAAAAAATTAATCTTCGTTGGGCATGGTGGCTCATGCCTGTAATCCTAGCACTTTGGGACACCAAGGCAGGAAGATCACTTGAGCCCAGGAGCAGCCTGGGCAAAATAGTAAAACCCTGTCTCTAAAAATTATACAAAAAAATTTAGCCAGGTGTGGTAGTGCATTCTTGTAGTCCCAGCTACTCAGGAGGCTGAGGCAGGAGGATCACCTGAACCCCAGGAGGTCAAGGTTGCAGTGAGCTAAAATCACGCCACTGAATTCCAGCCTGGGCGACAGTGAGATGCTGTCTCAAAAAATAAAATAATCCTTCTACTTTGTAATAATTTAAGATTTATAGAATGTTTCAAAGATAAGGCAGAGAATTTTTATATCCACTCACCCAGTTTTTCCTGTTGTTGGCATCTTACAGTCCTAAGGTACATCTGTTCATGCTAAGAAACCAGCATGTTAGTATTAACTCAACTGAAGACTTTTCAATCAACTACTTTTGATTTTCTGCTTGATCCTTATAGAAAATAATTTTTCAGCAACTATTCTTATTAAAACTAAGTATAGCTAAATAGTTTGTACTCATCTCAGAAAGCTCCAAAATTCCACTGCTTCAAAGGGGAAAGATTTTGGACATGGTTAAAAAGTTATTTACTGTTAGATCGGGCACAGTGGCTCATGCCTGTAAATCGCAGCACTTTGGGAGGCCAAGGAGGGCGGATCACTTGAGGTTAGGAGTTTGAGACCAGCCTGGCCAACATGGTGAAACCCCGTCTCTACTAAAAATACAAAAATTAGCTGGGCATGGTGGCTCACACCTGTAGCCCCAGCTACTCGGGAGGCTGAGGCAGGAGAATCTCTTGAACCTGGGAGGCAGAGGTTGCAGTGAGCCAAGATCGCACCATTGCACTCCAGCCTGGGCAACAAGAGTGAGACTCTGTCTCAAAAAAAAGGAAAAAAGAAAAGAAACTTATTCACTGTTGAAAACTTGAAAATGGTACTTATCAGCAGCCAAGTTTTTTAAGAGAAAAACAATAAGGATGGTATTTCCATAATCACAGCACATCTAAAACTGCTGGTATCTATGTAGCTTGCCTTGTTTTGTCATCCTCTCTGTTCGATCCCTCCCACATAGAGTAGGACTCCTTTCAGCTCTGCCCGCAATGCCTCCTCTGTATAAAGCCTCAGGAGGATCTACCTTCTGCTGGGAAACAGCCTGCTGACCCCATCTTCCTGTGGCTTAGAGGATCACTGGGCATCCGCCATCCTCACTGCTTCACTCTGAGTGTGTGCACAGATGAAATGAGATATGGCTTTACACTGAGTGAGCCTCCCACCAGCTGGGCTCCTCATGAGGCTTTCAGCTGAGTTCTCGTGAGAAAGCCCTGCTGTCTCTGCCTTTTGGGAGACAGCTAATAGAAACACCTAGAGAAATGTTAAGTATGGCCTCTTCAGATTGTGACTCTTCAGTTCTGTGTGCCAAACCATCTTTGCTGGAGGAGGCAGCGGCTGCCCTCTGCTGATGGTCATCTTTCCTCGTGTTACCCCAGAAAGCTTTGGGGCTGAGTGCCCAGGAAGACCGGGCTGCCATCGGCATGCCAGCCCTCTCTGCCCCTACGGTGTGTTTTTGTCTTCTCCAAATCAAATTGGCCATGTGGAGTCTGGAGTTTTCGTGTCTGTCCTACCTCTGCGTGATTGCCACAATAGGTGGCAATGCCGTTGGCAAAAGAATCCAATTAGAATATGTACAAGTTGTTTTGTAATGGCTGAGGGCTCAAGGACTTATGGAGATAGAACATGCTCCTAAATGGAGGTATGATTTCCCAGGGTCCCAGTGACTCCATGGAATGCTTAGTAACCTGCAGGGGATTCTATCCTTGCGGATTGAGGATAAGGCTCCATTTGCCTTTTCGGAGGGTTGCTTTTTGTTTTTCTTTCTACCTCCTGAATCCTTCCCTACTTGACACTCTGGAGGATCTGGCTGTGTACCTGTCTGCCTAAAGATGCAGGCAACTATACAGAGATAATTCTGCAGGGTTTACAATGAGACTGGAGGCAGCACAGAAAAAGCTGACGGGTGTATCCCCTGCTAGGGCCAAGATTCAGACCTAACCAAGGCCCACTGTTGCAGTTTCCTGTCCCCTTTTATCAGATAAAAAACCTGACCTACAGAATGAGGGGTGTCTCTGAGGTCTCTCTGCTAATAAGTGTGGGTCACTCATTTCATTGTCATCACCAACATCATCAATAACAACAGAGGCTGACCGTCAAAAAGGCTTACTATGTACCAGGCATTATGCTAAATCTTTTGTATATATTGTCTTATTTAATTCTCTCAAGAGCCCTATGAATTAGTGACTGTGGTAATTCTATGTTTCAGATAAGGAAACTGAGGCATAGGACATCTAAAAGCCCTCAGCTAGTAAACGGGTGAACTGGGGTTTGAATACAGCTTGGCTCTCGGGGTTACTCTTCTAACCCCTGTGCTCTGATTTTATGTCTAAAGCTACTGAGTACTAACTATTCTCTCTCCTGAAGAAAAAATTTTATAATAATTTCTTACATTTATAGCATATTACTAGTCATGGTTTTGTTCTCCGCACCCCCCCCCCCCCCGAATTTATTGAAAATCTCTGTTCCCAAGCTGCTAGGGTAGATATCATCTAGTCATACTTTCTCTAGGAAATGAATTCAATTAGTGTGTCACCTTAGATATTAAATGTTTTGATAAGTTCACAATTTGAAGACTGACACTTCTCTTTATCTTTTATTATTCCAAGAGCTTCTGAGAGATAAATCATGTGATCTCATTCAGACATAATGGTCTAAAGCCAGGTACTCCTTGTGCTGTGCTGAATCATTGATGAAGTCCAGCCACTGCATCCCAGCAGGGCCTCCGGACAGCTGCACCTCAATTCCTCTGTTCACACAGGACACTCACCTTTGGAACCTTTTAATTAATGTGGATGAGTTAGTTTCAAAAAAAGAAAGAGAGTAGGGATCAAGAGAGGTACAAACTTATTTTAGTTTCTACCCACAAACTAGAATAGCATATATTCTGGGAAAACTTTGAGATCACTATGGATGTTGGGGGTGGAGGTTAATGGAAGGGAATATAAATCTGTACCAAATGTTCTACTTTTTAAAAAAGTCTTGAGCTGGGTGTGGTGGTTCATTCCTGTAATCCCAACACTTTGGGCGGATCACCTGAGACCAGGAGTTGAAGACCAGCCTGGGCAACATAGCAAGACCCCATCTCTTTAGGAATTTAAACAAAATGAATTAGACATGATTTGTGTCTATAGTCTCAGCTACTCGAGAGGCTGAGGTGGGAGGATCTCTTCAGTCCAGGAGTCTTCAAGGCTGCAGCAAGCCATGGTCGTGCCACTGCATTGCAGCCTGGGTGACAGAGTGAGACACTGTCTCTAAAAAAAGTCTTTAACTTCATGGTTTATTAATTCTACAAACCTGGAGCAAATTTAATAATAGAATAATATTACCTCTATTTTACATGGAAAATATACATATAGTTCTACACTGAATATAGTTCTACACTGAATATAGTTCTACACTGAATACAGTTCTACAATGGAGTTCTAACGTAATCCTGGGGCAGAATTCTCGATAGATAAGTAAAAATCCAAAACATTATTGCGAAATTTACCCTGTCTTTGGTTTGCTGCTTTACTGCTGTTCTACATTTTTAATTTTTAGGACTACTTTTACACTTCTCTTTTGCTTATAATACCTCTTGGGGTAGAAAAACATATAATTGTGACTTCAACAATGTTTATTTATATGTATAATTATTACGAGTTAACTTGCTACATAATTTATTTCCCATTATAGTTAGCTAAAATATATTACCTAGGTGTATTTTCAGAGTATATTCAGTAATGAGACTAGAAATTAGAAATGATTTGTTCTGGAAGCTCATCTATTAAAAGGCATTCTGGCCTTTAACTAAATCTTACACATCTTTTTCTTCCCATTTTCTGCAATGGGCATAGCTTCCAAAAAGGGAGAAAATATTCTTCGTGTATTTAGCTACAGAATATACATGAGTGTGAATTCTAACTTTACTGTTTATTAGCTCTATGAACCATTTATATTTTTCACACTCGATTATACTATCAGCAAATAGAAGATAATAATAGATTAACAATAGCTAATAATGTTTTGAGGCAATCAACTGAGATTGTATGAAAAGCACTTATCTGAGTTCCTGGCACTTAGACATTAAATAATTACTTCCCTCACTTATGTATGAAAGGTGAATGCCCAAATGATGCTTGGAGCACCTCTGCCCTCCTGCTTAGCAGCTGAGTGATAAGATAATTGACCCTAGATTTCTTAGGAATGACCTTCTGAGCCGATTAGAAAACATTGACTTTTCTGCTGATTTGTGTGAAGCCACATGGTAAGACATTGCTAATTATGATTTTTACCCACGCAGGTCAGAAGTTACATCAAGAGAGCTCTTGCTGAAGGTGCCCAGATTTGGTGCGGGGAGGGGGTGGATAAGTTGAACCTCCCCGCCAGGAGCCAGGCAGGCTACTTCATGCTTCCCACGGTGATAACAGACATTAAGGATGAATCCTGCTGCATGACGGAAGAGATATTTGGTCCAGTGACGTGTGTCGTCCCCTTTGATAGCGAAGAGGAGGTGATTGAAAGAGCCAACAACGTTAAGTATGGGCTGGCAGCTACTGTGTGGTCCAGCAATGTGGGACGTGTCCACCGGGTGGCTAAGAAGCTGCAGTCTGGCTTGGTCTGGACCAACTGCTGGCTCATCAGGGAGCTGAACCTTCCTTTCGGGGGGATGAAGAGTTCTGGAATAGGTAGAGAAGGAGCCAAGGACTCTTACGACTTCTTCACTGAGATCAAAACCATCACCGTTAAACACTGATCTTTGCTAATGGTGGAGCTGCTATGGCCGATGCCTGGCTGCTGGGATCAGTTGTTCAACGTGTTGGATGAAAATCACGGCATGAATTCCAGCTATGCCTTGACTTGGCAGAAGGATATCTCTAGCTTATCCTCAGTTCTTAGTAATTTTACCCACTAGTGAAGAGATACTGTCTATTTTCAATGTGGACTCAGAAGAAAAGACTTCTAAGTAGGAAGACAGAACAATGATGCCAAACAGTTGTCAAGCTTCTCCCAGGTTATGTTTTTATAGTGTTTCTTTCATCATCTTCATTGAACTCTTTGGAATCTCCAGACAATCAGATTATTTCATTTGCAAGTATATGGTAAATTTTTAAAAAATCTACAATCAGGCACAGTGCCTCCTGCCTATAATCCCAGCACTTTGGGAGGCCAAGGCGGCGGATCACTTGAGTTCAGGAGTTCGAGATCAGCCTAGGCAACATGGTGAAATCCTGTCTTTACCAAAAATTTAAAAATTAGCTGGGTGTGGTGCCCTCTGCCTATAGCCCCAGCTACTTGGGAGTCTGAGGTGGGAGGATCACTTGAGCCCGGGCTGTTGAGGCTGCAGTGAGCCATGATCATGCCACTGCATTTCAGCCTGTGGGACAGAGTAAGACCTTGTCTTTAAAAAAAAATGCTGCAAACCCAAAAAGAAACAAAGAGCCATAATTTGCCATCTTTGGAGATGTTCTCCTTGTCTATTAACCACTAGCATGGCTAATTGATCTTTGATTGTACCTCATTACGTAAGGGGGCAGTGGATGTCTTTGGAATTTGTTAGGGGAAGCTTATGTGGTAAGCTCTACTAAATATATCTCTACAAGGATGAAGAAAAACAAAATAACTACCACTTTTGGAGGAAACTTGGAACAAGAAGAGGACATAGTTTGATCTATTCCTATGGTCAAGTCCAATCAATTCCATTTCTTAGTGTGTGCATCTAGTGGGGCTTACAACTTACTAACTCCAAAAGAAGCAATAAATGTTAAACAATTTTAGTAACCAGTATGGCATGTATCTTATTTTTGAATGCATTCCTCCTTATCCCTATCCTCTTAGGAATATGGACGTTTTACTAAGTAATAAAGATTTCAAATGCTTTTTTCTTTTTTGGATCCCCAAATGATCACAGGAGAAAACAGGTTTATAGAGGTCGAGCAACATAACCAAGGTCACACACATGGTATGGGTAGAGGTACGGTTTGAACCCAGGACTTTCAGGCTCCAAAACCCATGATCTCTCACCCGCTTCCACTTGCCTTAGCTGGTGCTTAGGAAGCAGTGAAGTACCTGTGGTTCCTGGCACACATGGTGTTGCATCTCTCCTCCAAGTTTCCATCTTGTTTTGCCTCCCCCATCTTCTCTCCTACCCACCTCCACTTCAAGGCCCTTGCTCAGTAGTCGTGCTACTCAGGAACACCTCCAGCATGGGCCTTCCTACACCGATGGGAGTGATCTGTTTGCATGTCTGTCTCCGTAACTGGACAGGAGTGTCGAAGGCCAAGGCTGCTGGAACTGCACTCTGAAGAGTCTCAATTCATAGCATAGTGCCTGGCATACAGAAGGTGCTCAAAGCAAGTTCTGGGAAGGGAACAAAGTCTTCCTGGTGCTCTGGGGTATTTGTTCCATGGTTTGTGTGTGTGTGGTTGAGGGTGATGAGAGGGGAAGACCAAGCTGTATAATTTTGCTTAGGATTTCAGATATATTGGCTTACTTGCAAATGCTGAGAAATAAAAGCCAGCCCCTTTCAGATCAAGTGATGGTGTTGGATGATACCTGGCTCTAGATTCTACCTTCCCTTTTCCTTTCCTCGCCTCTTCTCTTCCTCAGTTGAGTCCCCTTGACCTTAATCACTTTAGTGAAGAACCAATTTGAACATCAGCAGGAGGAATTTCAGCAACTCCAGTCTCTAGGAATCTGCATCTTCACTCTTGTAAATGGGCTGGCCTAAGCTCATCCTTATTCCTGAGACCCAAACCATATCTTGATTCCAAATTCTAGCAACTGACTCCTTGCTCCCTGTGCCTGCACAGCCACCTTCCACCGGCTTGTCTTGGTCCAGGAGACTGTTCTCTCCAGGGCTCAGAGTCAGCCCTGCTCTTGTTGGTTCCTGTCTTGGTCCTGGGTCCTGCCTGCGGAGGGGCCTGCTTCCGGCTGGCAGACATCCTGGAGGCCATTTCCCTACTTCTGGGTCTTTTGGATCTCTCAAACTCCTCCTGAGCTCACAAGGCAGCCTCATGAATGCCTATTTGAGCAAATGCTTTTCCTCCAACCAGCACTATTCCATCTGTCAGTTGTTATAACACTGTCTGAGTCTTAGCAGTCGAGCTAGAACTTCCCTAGTTTTGTTCCAGCCCCTAGAGATCTGAGACTGAACTCCTCCCAGGCCATCCATGCAGTCTCAGGTCCCCACAGCAGCGGAGGCACCACTCCATTCTGTGCCTACACTGCAGCAGAGTCCCACGGGACTGGTGTGTCCTGGCTTGGGGCTTCCACACCCCTGCTGTACTGTGCTCAGAATTGACGAAAGACAGAATTGGGATGAGGGTGTCCACAAGGGTTTCATTTTTAAGCCAGTTGATGGGCATATAAGTGCTCACTATATTATTTCATAAGTCAGAGTTATTTATATACCAAAAAAGGAAAGTAGATCATATTGAAGGGACGGCCAGGAACAGGCTGAGAGGAGAAGTTGAGAAAAGGTGGGAGAGACTCCTCCTGGCAGAGCCCAGAGGTCTAAGCTTGAGGCTCAGGAATGGACAGCAGCCGAGAAGCAGTGCTTCTTAGACTTGGAAGTGCTCCTGAATCACCAGGGATTCTGTACAGAGTTGGATTCAGTAGTTCTGTGGTGGGACCTGAGATTGCACTTGGAGTGTCGAGGAATTAGAAGACACTGATTAGAAGACAGGTACCTCCTCTCCTCTTCCTAGGTTTCGGGAGAAGCTGGCTACATTTGCTCCCTGCTGGAGACACTAGAGTAGAAGAACTTTCCAGGAATGCCTCTAATGGGGCTCCAGGCACACAGCTTGAGATAGCTCAGGACCTTCCATGCAACACTGGGGAGGAGGAAGGGAGAGGTAGCCCCGTCTCAGAGTGACATGCACTGCAAAATGTCACCACCCAAGGCAAAGTCCTCCTCACTGGTAGTTAATGAGGATGCGAGATGAACTCTCCACACTTCTTAAAAGGAAGCTTCTTTGCTTCAGAAAATGGGGATTTAGTCCCCCATTCAGCAATGGGTCTTATGGGTAAAATGTTTTTCCAAATTTCAAAAAATAACTTTGTTAATTACCCATGCCAATCAACAATATAATTTTGTTGTTGTTGTTGTTGTTTTTCTTTGAGTCAGACTCTCGCTCTGTCACCCAGGCTGGAGTGCAGTGGCACGATCTCGGCTCACTGCAACCTCCATCTCCTGGGTTAAAGCCATTCTTGAGCTCAGCCTCCTGAATATCAGGGATTACAGGCACCCGCCACCATACCTGGCTAATTATTGTATTTTTAGTAGAGACAGGGTTTCACCATGTTGGCCAGGCTAGTCTCAGACTCCTGACCTCAAGTGATCCACCTGCCTTGGCCTCCCAAAGTGTTGGGATTACAGGCATGAGCCACTGAGCCCAGCCAACAATATCATTTTTATTAAAAAATTACTGGCCAGGCACAGTGGCTCATGCCTGTAATCCCAGCAGTTTGGGAGGCAGAGGTGGGTGGATCACCTGAGGTCAGGAGTTCAAGACCAATCTGGCCAACACGGTGAAACCCCATTTCTACTAAAAATATAAAAAATTAGCCATACGTGGTGGCACACGCCTGTAATCCCAGCTACTTGGGAGGCTGAGGCAGAAGAATTGCTTGAACCCGGGAGGCAGAGGCAGCAGTGAGCGGAGATTGCACCACTGCCCTCCAGCCAGGGAAATAGAGCGAGATTCTGTCTCAAAACAAAACAAAACCAAAAATACCCAACAACAAAAAACGTACCAAGCAACCAAGAATTATCAATTTTTTCAGAGACACTAAAAAGTTGAATGAGTCCCCTCAGAAAGATGTGAGGGGATAGCGCATTTATAAATAAGAACAGGCTTCTAGAAAAATTAGCAAGCAAACAACATGAAAGGGGTCTTGAGAAATTAAACAATTGATTCTCCAAATAAATTTTAAAAATTTATAGAATTGAATCATTAATAGGGCTGAAAACAAATTAGTAGTCTGGAAGATAAAGTTGAGAAAATAGCTCAAGATGTAGAGAATGACAGAAAAGAAAAATCTGAGAGAGTTGGCGAGACGCAGGATAGTTCTAGAGAGCTATTAATATGTAACTAATTCAAAATGTAAAAACAACGGCAAAAATATGGAACCAGCCTAAATGCCCATCAACCAACAAGTGGATAAAGAAAATGTGGTATGTATGTGTGTGTGTGTGTGTGTATACATATTTTATATGTATACTTACACATACACCATGGAATACTACTCAGTCATAAAAAGGAATGGAATAACAGCATTCACAGCAACCCGGATGGAGTTGGAGATCATTACTCTAAGAGAAGTAACTCAGGAATGGAAAACCAAACATCCTATGTTCTCACTTACAAGTGGTAGGTAAGCTAAGGCATAAGAATGATATAATGGACTCTGAGTTTCCCAATGGGCAGGGTGGGAGGGGCGTGAAGGATGAAAGACATTGGGTACAGTGTACACTGCTCAGGTGCTGGATGCACCAAAATATCAGAAATCAGCACTAAGTCACATATCCATGTAACCAAATACCACCTGTTCCCCAAAAGGTATTGAAAAAAAAGAAGACAAACAGGGGGAAAATAACCAAATAAATAGAAAAATAAAATTTGTCTGAACTAGAGAAACTCTTTTTAGATGGAAAATACCATGTTTCAAGAAATACTCGGTGGAAAATTTTAAATTCCTAGTGTAGGCTGAGTGCAGTGGCTCACACCTGTAATCCCATCACTTTGGGAGGCCGAGGTGGGAGGATATCTTAAGGTAAGAAATTTGTGACCAGCCTAGCCAATGTAGTGAGACCCTGTCTCAAAATATTAAAAATAAAATAAAAAAATCCTAGTGTAAGGCTTACAGAGTGAATCAACAGGATACCTACCCAAAAAAAGCACATAAGATTGTCATCACTCTTTTCATTAGTAACATTGATGCTAAAAGACAGAGAAGGAAAACTTCAAAGTTCTCAAGGAAAATTATTTTGAACCTAAATTTATATGCAGCCAAACTCTTATTTGCGAATTAAGGTACAATAAGATATTTAATGACTCCAAAATTCTCCCTATTTATCCTTTCTGGTATGACTTGGGGATGTAATGCAGCAAAAGGAAGCAGAATTCAACAGAACAGAAGAACTGCCTGAAGAATGAAATGAAAATAAATTTTAAGTTGTTAGATATTAAAAAGAGTCCTAGAAAGCTATTGGCTCAAGTCAGGACAGGGAAGACAGGACGTGGTGATTGAAGAACATCTTTAAAAAGAACATGGATTTAAAAATATGGTTTAATAATCTGGAAGATCTTAGATATATGAAAAAGCTAAAGGGGAACAGAAATATGCCACCCCAAAATAGGCTACTTTGGCACATTGATTGTTTTGAGCTGAGGGTAATTAAGAAAAAGCAGACACAGGAAAAGCTATTTTCTCCCGATTTGCCCAAAAGGAGAGCATAACATTCTCTTATGATAGTGTTCTCTCCTGTACCAGGACAGAAAGAATAACCTTTCTTTCTGGAGATGGAGATGGTGCTGAGATGTCTGCATAAACAAACCTTACAAAATGACATTTACCTTCACTGTTTTTTCCCCCCAGATATTTACCTTCCTACAATTTATTGGCTCTAAAACCCAAACCCCCTCTTCTTTGTTAGTCATTTCTCAACAATTTACCACTTTTTGTTGAAATAGTACTTAAGGCCCCAAGACTAGCCACTTATTTGGGTTTTTATTTCTTTTCTATGGAGCTCCCATGCACATAAAATGTAAAATAAAATTTGTATGCCTTTTCCCCCTGTCAATCCGACTTTTGCCAGTTTAATTCACAAGGCCCAACTGAAGAGGGTAGAGGAAAAGTTTTCCTCTCCTACAGAAATAAGATAAAAAACATGTTCGTCTACTTTGTGTTTGTCAAGCATAGATCAAACTCAAAACTTTACATGATTCTAGAACTAGCACAGGAATAATTTTTTTTAAAAAGGAGGAAAAGATGGCTTCAGAGTTTTTAGGAGCTAAAATTAGAGGTTGTGGATGATATGATTAAGTACTGGCCCCAGGGACTTTTCTGGCCAGGATGTTATCTCCTCATTAAATGCTCAGATCATCCGACTAGAAGGCTTCATTTTATAAGAGAAGAATTCATTGCTTTAATAAGTTTAATCCAAAACACTTGAGTCAGTAAATTCCTACAAAATATTACTCCATACTCCCAAGTTGACTTTTTTCTTGTTAGATTGATTTATTAGTACTTACTCTCCCTCCTAAGTTTTCAACTACAAAGTATTATTTTCTCTTTCAAAGCCCAAGCACATACTTTGGAGAACATTATAGAAATGCTGTGATTCACTCTATGAGTTATAACCACAGTCTCTCAATCACGTGATGGAGTGTAGAGCCCTGGAGAGGGCTATTCAAGGGGTAATGAACTCTCTAAATATGATTCACTTCAGCAGTGGGCTGGGCAAGGCCATACCTGTCTTGGTGGCGGTCGGAGGGCTCTGGCTCCATTCTTCACTCTTTGGGCCATAGTCCTTGCCAAGCAATAGGCGCCTGTTAGCAGATTTTGCACTGTCTGATGAGCCAGGGCACTTGGCTTCCATATTCTCACTTAGGGGATGTGTGGGTGCTACTCAGAAATCAATAAAAACTAGAATAGCAATTATAATTTGGTTTCTGCCTCATTGTAAACAAGTGTGTCATTTCTCCAGGACACAGGACAATTACTATAGTGATTTTGATTTTTATTACATTCAGTGCAGCAGATTTTTGTGGAGTCTCTATGCTGTCCACGGCATTGATCTTGAATCTATAGGGATAAAATAAATCCTGACATACATCTAATATGAAAAATAATCTCTGCCTTCAAGGAGTTTGCACTCTATGAAGAATGGAAGAGTGTCGGAATGCATTTTCAGAGCACTGAAGCATAGAGATAATGCTTATGTATATTTAAAACTATATAAATAATAGAAAAAAGAAAAAGAAAAAATGGGACTGGGATGCCTTAAGATTCTTCAGAACGCAGAAATGAAACGTTGCTTTCTGGATGGCTAACCTCTAAGGCAATCAAAATAGAATATAAATAGCTATCTATTGCTGCCAAGGCTTAAATCATTTTTCCAAATTGTGTTTGCCAAGACAAAAGGAGGTATTTTCTGTAGCACAGGAGAGGTGAATGAGAGGATGAGTGGGTTGAATAGTCCTGAGTAATTATTGCATTTATTTAGGTTTCTGCAGCTATCTATCAGGCCCTTGGCTTATGATAGCAAATGATAATGAACAGTCAAAAGGCAGAAATAGCAACATGCACCCTATCATGCCACAGGAACATTATATTCTTTTTATACACAATACAGTGCAAAGGTTCAGGGAGAGCGAGAAGTCTGACCTGAAGCCATTTTTCCACTACTCATCATTTTTGACAGTTACAAGAAATTCAGAGAAGGGATTTTCTTGTCTAATTATTTCTAATCTTAAAGTTCAGGGAGTCAGTCTTTCTCGAGATTAGGATGCACTAAATACATCCTGAGGAAAGGGTGCAGTACATGTTCTGCGAATACTGTCCAGGAGCTGTGAACTCTCTCCCTTTATTTAGGATATCAGAGGGAGGGGCAGGAGAGGGGAGGAGAGTTCAGTCATCTCAGCTTGAAGCAAGTGCTCGGTAAGCACTTTGGTATCACTTCCATGGGGGACCGTATCACTTCCATCCCAATGACTGAACTCAACCTGAATGCAGACCACTAACTGAGACCAAGTCCTAAGCCTCAGAACCCCAGGAGTTACTAGAAAGAAGCCCTCAGAGCTGCTTTCTGGTGGATTATTAGTAGGAAAATGCATTTCCCCTAAAATACCTAAAATCAATGCAAAGAGGACCTCAGAAGTATGTATTTTGCTGAACTTGAAACATCAGAGAAATTGTTCAAAAATCCCCTGAAGAGATAAATATGCTGATATTCAAATTTTTACCTATCTTGATGATTCTCACATGCTTTGATTTCTCAAGGATGTTGCATGAAAATCAGATTTCCTCTATTAGAAATTCATGAGCGCCTGCTGCTTACTTCCCAGTGGCAGTCCTTGGGACCTGATATGTAGGCACTTTCAAAAGATGCTTCCGGAGAGCATTTTATGCTCTGTGCAGGAACCTGCTCCCGCAGGCAATTGGCACCTGTAGTCACAGAGCCCGAGGCTCTGGGACTGTCACATAAATTGTGTAGAATCAGAGGCTGCTCCCCACACAGCAGCCCAACCACCCCAGATAGCCCCACTCCACCTTCAGTTCCCCAGGGAAGGGGTTTCCACCCTCTCCTGCCATTCCCTATGTCTGAGCTTGAAATATTAAAATAGAGTACTGGTTTCACATATAACTCAATGCCAACAGCTGTAATTAAGAACACATAGAGGCCAGTTGCTTATTATATGTAGGCAGGAGCTCCAAAATACTTAATCAGAATTTGCAATTAGTTGTCATTGTCCTCAGAATACCTCTACTTCTTGTCTATTTCTATAGGTTCTGTATATTTTGTATTCTAGTTCTGTTTAGGAGTTGTTTGCTGTAAGATCCTTGGTGAGCCAATAAGCTTCTCCGTGCCTCAGTTGTCCATCTGGCAGTGGGGAGAGAGCTACACAGGGTGATTTCAACATCCCTGGCAATTAACCTTGTTATGATTCAGTGACTCCATGAATTCTTAATATTCCATGGAGTAATTTTTGTATTCTTTGGTAGAAATGAGGTTGAGTCACACTGGAATGAATTGCCATTATGAGATGAGGTTGGAATGTTCTGATCGCTCCAAGGGTAATACTGCCCGCCTCAGGAATCTCCCAAAGTGCTGGGATTGCAGGTGTGAGCACCGCGCCTGGCCAAAATTGTCTTTCAAAAGTCATGGAGCTGGCAGTGGCTTATGGGCAATATACTAACATTAGGCAGATTCCCAGCACCTGATGAATGGCCAGGTGGAGCAATCCGAATTACGACTCAGCCCCTGAAGCAGCTCCCTATGATTTGCCAGGCAGAAGGGAAAGAGTAGTGCAATGGGAAGTTGGTTTCCAGGAGATCTGCCTCTCCAGGTCTGTCCTGCACTGAGCAGCCAGGCACCGACAAGCTTGGCAGCAGAGACTGACAGTGACTGTTCTGGACTGTTGACACTCACCTGGAGCAGACTTTCCAGGTTGTCTCTGGGGAAGGTGTTCTCTCCAATGTCCAACCTGGGTGTATCATGACACCAGATAATCTCAGATTCCTTAAAGCAGCTGGGGATAAGAGGGCTAGAGACCTGGGATACCCTTGGAGAACATGGAGCTCAACCTTCCCGGTTCCCACTCCCAAAGCAGCAACAGGAGTTTGTAAATACATGCATTATTATTTATAAAAGGCTGATTGTGACATGTTAAAAAAAAAAAAACAAAAAACAAAACACCTTAAGAGTGCCTAATGATGCAAATGAAAGTAAAAGTATTTCTCTCCGTGTTGAGCTAAACACTCCCCTCTCCATCCTTAATTGTTCTTCCCAGAATTTAACCATTTAGAAATAGTTCTGGATTTAGGTCTTCTATGTCTTCTACACAACAGAACTAACTCATATGTGTCCACACATTTCTGGCCACATCAACTTCAAATAATACACAGTTTTCCAGTTTCCTACAATGAAAAGGTGTGAAATTCAGTACACGCACCCTACCTCATCCCATCTGCAACTCCCCTTCCAATTTTTATTAGTTACATTAATATTTTAAGACATTTGGCTAGGTGTGGTGGCTCATACCTGTAATCCCAGCATTTTGGGAGGCCGAGACGGGTAGATCACCTGAGGTCAGGAGTTTGAGACCAACCTGGCCAACGCGGTGAAACCCCGTCTCTGCTAAAAATACAAAAATTAGCTGAGCATAGTGCCAGTTACTTGGGAGGTTGGGACAGGAGAATCGCTTGAACAGGAGGCAGAGGTTGCAGTGAGCACCACAGCATTCCAGCCTCAGCGACAGAGTGAGACTCCATCTCAAAAAATATATATATATATTTTTATTTGTATATAAATATATTTTCTATAAATATAAAAAAAATAAATATATAAAAAATATATAAATATAAAAATATATTTATATAAAATATATTTATGTAAAATATATATTATATGTTTGTATATTTAATAAATATATATTTTTATATTTATATATAAATATATATTAAGATATTTAATGGTTCCATGGATAACTTTAATATGTATAAATTTTAATCTGTTGATTTATTGAGTTTTGACCTTCTTATTCTGTAAGATGAGGAAAGTAGATGGTAACCACCATCCCAGGCCTCCATCCTTTCCCTTCTCAACTCGCCTGCTGATTAATTTCATTATCTAGGTTAGTAACTTCTGCACTCTGTTCTGTAATTTTAAGTTAGCTTTTTGTACTTTGTCTACAGCTTGACTTTAAATAAAGAAGGATAAAAACCAGTAAGAGAAATTCATAATATTAAGATAATATACAGGCTGGGCGCAGTGACTCATGCTTGTACTCCCAGCACTTTGGGAGACCAAGGTGGGAATATTGCTTGAGGCCAGTTCAAGACCATTCTGGGCAACATGATGAGACCTCATCTCTACAAAAACTAAACAAAATTAGCGGGGTGTGGTGACGTGCACCTGTAGTCCCAGCTCCTCGGGAGGCTGAGGTGGGAGAATTGCTAGAGCCCAGGAGGCTGAGGCTGCAGTGAGTCGTGATGGTGCCACTGCACTCCAGCCTGGGTGACAAAGTAAGACCCTGTCTCAAACAAAAGATAAGATAAATATTAATTGCAAAATCAAATAGTATGTAAGGTCCGTAAAGATGGAAAGACTATTTTATGTTGCCAAAAATATCCACCCAAAAAGGTGAAAAAATGGATTCCTTTTACTTTTACCCTTCTATTTATCCAAGTCATATCACATTTCAGTTTGCTCTTCTTATCATAACTTCTGAATAGCTTTTCCTTTCTGTTTCCTTAAATGGATAGAATAGACACATACCTTGGAAGGGAGGGGAAAAACTTTCCTCTATCCTGGTAGGTTTTGTGTCTGGGACCTGCAGATTAGACTGACAAAAGACAGATTAACAGAAAACAAAAGACATATAGGCCGGACACCACGGTTTATGCCTGTAATCCCAGCACTTTGGGAGGCCAAGGTGGGTGGATCACCTGAGGCCAGGAGTTTGAGACCAGCCTGGCCAACATAGTAAAACTCCATATCTACTAAAAATACAAAAGTTAGCCAGGCATGGTGGCGCATGGCTGTAATCCCAGCTACTCGGGAGGCTGAGGCATGAGAATGGCTTGAGCCTGGGAGGTGGATGTTGCAGTGAGCTAAGATCGTGCCATTGCACTCCAGCCTGGGCCACAGAGCAAGACTCTGTCTCAAAAAAAAAAAAAAAAAAAAAGACATACAATTTTATTTAATATTTACATGCACAAAGGTCTTCATAGAAAAGAAGAGCCAAAGAAATGGTTAAATTTGGGAGGCTTTATACAATCTTAAAAAAAGATAATAAATCATGGAGAAGTGATAAGAGGAGGAGTGTGGGCATCTAGGGATGATAAGTTTGCTTCCCAAAGTTAAGGAGGTAGGGGCTGGTCATTTTAGGAACATTAAACTCTCTCTGTGGAACCAGGCCTACAGGAATAAGTATCTGTCGTGGTGTGTGCTCGTGTGGACACCTACTCTGGGTGTGGGGATTTGGGAAGCCTCCTTACCTTCCCTCATTTTACATTACTTTCTCTCCTCCGCTTCCACTTTCTTCTCCTCCTTCTCCTTATTTTTATTTTTTTGGTATGTTTTACATTGTAACTTTATTTGTCTACAGATCTCTGGGTTTTAAAAAATATCTGCGCCATCGAACATTTTTCACCCTCCTCCCTCTCTCCTACCCTTAAGTATTTCTTCGATACCGTCGGAACAGCCTGTACCCAGAGCTTGGATCATGGGCTCCTCAGCAATCTGTACATGCGTTTGTGTCACTGAGTAGTGCTAAATAAGATGAAGTGTTAAGATTACGGGGATCTGTATTAGGTTACAGATCCTGAGACATCATGTGAGGTGGTGTGACGACTAATGTTCCCTGGCACATTTTCCTAGCTTGGCCTTTCTGCAACCTGTGCAGTTTTCAAGGAAATGGCTGAGTGGTTTTGTTCTGGCTGAGTGGCAGGGAATGGGGACATGTTAGGAGACACCCATCTTATCTTCTTTTCAAATTGTGCTGAAGATCAGAAACAGGAAAAAAAAGTCCAGCCTGGCTGGTTGTTACCATTGACACGGCATGTGAGCTAACTCATGCTGAAATTCCCTCCTAGGTACAGTGATTGCTAAGATGTCTGGGCAAATACAGGTTCCTTTTTAGCTAAGTGTTTCCTTACCTGGAGCTGCTCAATACTGAAAATAATCGATGTTTTTTACTTTTCTACTGCCTTGAGGGCCCTGGTGTGGGTCAGCGCTGGGCTGGGAGCGTGATGCTGCTGAGAGTTGAGCAGAGAAACTCGGTGGCTCTCTGCAGCCTGTCCCCGCAGAAATCCTGGCCAACTTCAGGAAGGGGAAGTGGGTGAGATCTGGTCAGATCTCTTTGTATATCCTGACCTAATCATCATAGCCCTTGGCCCCCTGGTCTATGGCTCATGGTCTCTGTCCCCCTGTAGACACTATGAGTTTCATCAGGCTGAAGATGGCTGATCAAAATAGCATTCTGCAATGAAGCCAAGGAAATATCATACTGAGTACAATGACGCTCCTTTATTTTCAGTACAATGAAAATAAAATCCTTCTCTAATTATGAATTATTTTTGACATCTGAATCTGAGCTCACAAATCCCAGTTTGCAGAGCTAGTTTTGTTTACTTGGATGCAGTGTGAAAGAGTCCCAGACCAGGGGTTTAGGAGAGGTGGCTCTGCTGTGTTTCAGGCTGGGGCCTGGTGGTGCGACTGGGCTATGGCCTGGTTGTTGTAGGAGACCAGTAAGGGGCAGGACCCTGCATTTGATGTTCCCAAAGGACTGAGGTGAGTGCTGAAGGGTAGGACACCCAGCAGAGCTCTGATAGGAATTGAGAGCATGACTATGGCAATGACCATGAGGGGTGGTTGCTGCAAGCAGGGGGAAGCAGAAGGGCACCTCCTGTCTTAACGGGGCCAGGGCATTACAGTGGGAAGCAGGAGAGGTTCCCAAATTCTGGCAGGCAGAGTATGGCATCAGGAAACCTGGTTATAGACAGCAGGGCTCTGCTGAAATTCAGGGGTGGGGCTCTGATTCCCAGCAGGGAGATAGGAAAAAAGCCAGGCAGAACCCCAGTGCTAGACAGTGATGGGAGCACCGGCAGGGTTATCCAGACAGGGAGTTTTTACTACGTTTTCAGGGAACTTAGAGAGTCTTATCTTAGTGACCTGTTATCAGAACTGAGGCACCTTGTCAGGAATAAGCTAGCCACCACATTGACTTGAACCTGGAGTCCTTGAATCGTTCCTTTCTCAGCCCAGTAAGGCTCAGCTGGGTTGAACCTAGAGGTGAAGGTCAAGTGGATGATGTGTGTGCGGAGGAAGGGAAAGAGGTGGGGCAAAAATGAGCTACAGATGCTGGGACCTTGCCTAAGCCTGATACTTCTTGGTCTAACAGGGCTGTTGTGAGTTCAACATTAGGTATCGTATATTAAAGCGATTTCAGAAAGAAAATTCATATGAAAATTCAGGTCAAATAAGAATGGAGGTTTTTCCATAGAAATTTTATAAGATAGAGATGCAAGGGCATCTTCAAGCATGGAACTTTTGTCTCAGCTGTCTGTTTTTCTGCAAAAGCCCTTTCTTCCTCCTCTAGGCCTCTATAACCCCTACTTAGTCTATTGGTCTTTTACTATTATTATTATTTAGAGATGGAGTCTTGTCATGTTGCCCAGGCTGGTCTTGAACTTCTGGGATCAAGCAATTCACTGGCCTTGGCCTCCCAAAGTGCTGGGATTACAGGTGTGACCCACTGCACCCAGCCATACTAAGCTTTAAAAACTCATTTCGGGCCGGGTGCGATGGCTCATGCCTGTAATCCCAGGACTTTGGGAGGCTGAGGCGGGTGGATCACCTGAGGTTGGGAGTTTGAGACCAGCTTGACCAACAAGGAGAAACCCCATCTCTGCGAAAAATACAAAATTAGCTGGGTGTGGTGGTACATGCCTGTAACCCCAGCTACTGGGGAGGCTGAGGCAGGAGACTTGCTTGAACCAGGGGTCGGGGGGGCAGAGGTTGCGGTGAGCCGAGATTGTGCCATTGTACTCCAGCCTGGGCAACAAGAGCCAAACTCCGTCTCAAAACAAAACAACACTAAAAACCTAATTTCAGTCACCCTTTTCTGGGGAAACCTTTTCTGCATCCCTGACCAGGTGGCATCTTGCTTCAAAGTTCTCAGGTAGCTGAGTTGGAATTTTACGTATTTTTGCCCTATCATTTAATTACTACTGGCCTCTCCCACTGAAAGGCACATTTCCTGAGGATAGAGGGCATGTCTGTCCTTTTGTTGCTGGGTCCATAGACTTAGCCCAGTGCCTGGTATATTTTAAGTGTTCAGTTAATATTTGTTGACTGACTGAATGAATATTTTGAGGGAAATAGAATTCTTTTTTTTGTAGGAGAAAGCAGGAGCATTACTGACGGTATTTGGTATTGTAGAACACTTAGGAAAATAGAACACCCTAGAAACATATTTCAAAGACCCCCAAGATATCTGAGGAGACAAGACCGGAAGGAATTGTAAAGCCTGGAAATACTGACAGCTATGGCCTTATATCTTTGGCCCAGATTTGACATAAAAATAAGCAAAAGTGAATCTTAATAGGTTTTTAAAGGAAATTCAAGTTCATTTACAGGATAAATAGAGGGTATCACAGTCCTATCCTGTTTTCCCCTCTCCCTACCCCCTACATTCTGCATCCTGTCCCCAGAAATGTATTAAGTTGTTACAAAAATAAACACTGGATGCATTCTTTTCGAATTTTATTATTATTATTATTATTATTATTATTATTATTTTGGAGAAGGAGTCTCACTCTTGCCTGGACTGGAGTGCAGTGGTGCCATCTCAGTTCACTGCAACCTCTACCTCCTGGGTTCAAGTGATTTTCCTGCCTCAGCCTCCCGAGTAGCTGGGATTACAGGTGCCCACCATCACGCCCAGCTAATTTTTGTATTTTTAGTAGAGACAGGTTTCACCATGTTGGCTAGGCTGGTCTCAAACTCCTGACCTCAGGTGATCCTCCCACCTCGGCCTCCCAAAGTGCGGGGATTACAGGTGTGAGACAATGCACCTGGCCTAGATGCCTTCTCTAAGGAGGAAATAAGTTATGCCCATAGCTAGAATGGAGGCTGTAGAGTAGGGTATCCCTTATTTAGTTTTGATGAATGTGAGAATTCTTTGGTTTCCAGCAGCAGAATCTAACATTGGCCATGGTGTAAATTGCATAATCCAAGGGAAGTGTGGAAAACCAGGCTTGGAAATGAATTAGAATGGAAACATCTCTATGTAGCCAAAACTACGATTCAGACTTGCCTGGGTAGAGCTGTGTATATATTTTCTAAAAGCCTATTTCATTTTTATTCTATTTATCAGGTTGCTTGGGTTTCAAGTTCTGTGAGAAAGCAGTTGTTTGGGTTGTTTTCTGCCCAGAGAATCTTAATACTTCCACCAGACTTTACTCAATGGGGAAGATAATTTCTTAAAAAAAAAAAAAAAAAAAAAAAAAAAAAGTGGGCCGGGCGCAGTGGCTCATGCCTGTAATCTCAGCACTTTGGGAGGCCGAGGCGGGCGGATCACAAGGTCAGCAGATCGAGACCATCTTGGCTAACATGGTTAAACCCTGTCTCTACTAAAAATACAAAAAAATTAGCGGGGTGTGGTGGCGGGCGCCTGTAGTCCTGGCCACTCGGGAGGCTGAGGCAGGAGAATGGCTTGAACCCGGGAGGTGGAACTTGCAGTGAGCCAAGATCGTGCCACTGCACTCCAGCCTGGGCAACAAAGCGAGATTCCATCTCAAAAAAAAAAAAAAAAAAAAAGTGACGTGCTATTTCCTAAAAAAGGAAGTAGGAGTGCAGGGCACCATCAACAAATGAATGGATGAACAAAATGTTGTACATAGAGATGAAATAGGATATTATTCAGCCTTAAAAAGAATTGAAATTCTGACACATGCTACAATATGGATGATCCTTGCAAACATTATGTCAAGTGAAAAAAGTCAGAAACAGAATCAATACTATATGATTCCACTTATATGAGGTTCCCAGAGTAGTCAAATTCATAGGAACAGAAAGTAGAATTGTGGTTCCCAGACCTAGGGGAAGAGGGGAATGGGAAGTTACTGTTTAATAGGAACAGAGTTTCAGTTTGGGATGAGGAGAAAGTTCTGGAGATGATTGATGATAATGGTTGCATAACAATGTGAATTTATTTATTTATTTTGAATTGTGTAGCCCTTTGTTAGCAACTAAAATAGAAGGTATCTGTTGTACAACATGGGTAGTAATTGACTATAACTGGAGATTTATTATATATAATACAGACCATTTATAAATGCAATTTCTTTATTGAAAAGCTTCCACCGTTTTTGTTTGTGTACAATTTGCAAAACTGTTCTGAAAGTGGAATATATGTGCACAAGTCTGTGAAGAGTGCAAATTTAGGATATGGTAAATGCTTTACAAGTTACTTTCAAAAAGCTGTCTGCCACAACCGAGCCTTTACATTATCTTTTTTTAATCAAAATATTTTGATGCCAGCCTTCCTTCTGAGAGGTGACAATGTGCTAGCAGTCCTCACTCTCAGCACCTCCTCGACCTGGGCGTCCACTCTGGCAGTGCTTGAAGAGCCCTTCAGCCCACCACTGCACTGTGGGAGCCCCTCTCTGGGCTGGCCCAGGCTGGAGCCAGCTCCGTCTGCTTGCCGGGAGGTGTGGAGAGAGAGGTGCCGGCAGGAACCAGGGCTGCCCGTGGTACTCACAGTCCAGCGTGAGTTCCGGTGGGCACGGACGCGGGCTCAGCGGCCGGGCACTCCAAGCAGCCAGCCGGTGATGTCGGCCCAGGGTGGTGAGGGGCTTAGCACTCCGGCCAGCAGCTGTGGAGGTTGTGCTGGGTCCCCCAGCACAGCCGGCCCACGTGCACCGGGCTGGAATTCTCGCCAGGCCTCAGCTGCCTCAGGACCTGCAGCCCGCCATGTCCGAGGCCCCACCCTCCGTGGTGGGCTCCCATGCGGCCCAAGCTTCCCTGACGGGCGCCGTCCCCTGCTCCCTCGTGCCTGGTCCCATTGATCGCCCAAGGGCTGAGGAGTGCTGCGTGGCTCAGGACTGGTGGGCAGCTCCGCCTGCAGCCCCGGTGAGGGATCCACTAGGTGAAGCCAGCTGGGCTCCTGAGTCTAGTGGGGACTTGGAGAACTTTTATGTCTAGCTAAGGGATCGTAAATATACCAATGAGCACCCTGTGTCTAGTTCAAGGTTTGTAAATACACCAACAGGTACTCTGTATCTAGCTAACCTAGTGGGGACTTGGAGAACTCTTCTGTCTAGCACTCTGTGTCTAGCTAAAGGATTGTAAACGCACCAATCAGCACTCTGTCAGAACGGACCAATCAGCTCTCTGTAAAATGGACCAGTCAGCAGGATGTGGGTGGAGTCAGATAAGGGAATAAGAACAGGCTGCCCGACCCAGCAGGGGCAACCTGGTTCCCCTTGCAGGGTGTGGCAGCTTTGTTCTTTCACTCTTTGTAGTAAATCTTGCCACTGTTCACTCTTTGGGTCCACACCGACTTTATGAGCTGTAACACTCACCCTGAAGGCCTGCAGCTTCACTGCTGAAGCCAGCAAGACCAGGAGCTCACTGGGAAGAATGAACAACTCCAGACGTGCTGCTTTTAAAAGCTGTAACACTCACCGCTAGGGTCTGTAGCTTCACCTCTGAAGTCAGCGAGACCACGAACCCACCAGAAGGAACTGCAGACACATCTGAACATCTGAAGGAACAAACTCTGGACACGCCATCTTTAAGAACTGTAACACTCACTACGAGGGTCCACAGCTTCATTCTTGAAGTCGCAAGACCAAGAACCCACCATTTCTGGACACACTACCATTGCCCTAAACTATAAAGCATTTTTTAATGAGTTGAAATCAAGGAAGGACTATGCCTACTAGAAAAAAAGAGAAGAAAGTTCTATTAGTTTGAGGTTTCATAATCCCCCCAAACCAGGACCAATATCTTGGTAAAGGTTAGGCTAGGACCCTAGACTGAGTATGAGAATGTGCAGGTGGCCTCCCTGAGGATTCAGAGCTTCAGTGGACCGTGAGTGCTCCAGCTGCATAAGTGCTGAACTGTCTTGCCAATTTCTACACTGGTTTGACTGGGCGTAATTCAAAAACAAAAAGCTCATATTCTTCCATTTTTCTGGAGCTCTGTGATAGCATTTAATAATACCCCAAAGGGATGTCTTCCACATATAATATTATGGTATTTCCTCAAGTAATTGCTAAAAGATATAGGGTCTAATTCTATAATACACCCATTTTATCTAGATACTCAATGGATCTATAAGTCTCCCCCTGGGATTCATCATAGCAACTGTAACGAAATCTTTGACACCAATGGCAAAAATCAGAAGAAACTACCAAGAAATTACTAGGATCCGCTAGATATTTACTGAAGAGTTTTCTGAATTCCTGTTCTTTTGACTCACTCAGAGCTCCAACCAGAATAGGGATAATGGTAAACTCATTCTTATGGATTTCCATGGCTTTATGTGTGTAAGGCAAATGCATTTCAATACTATGTTCATATTTTGTCTCAGAAACATGCGTTCAAACATTCCTGTTTTCCACAGTTCTCTGTAAATCTTTTGGTCAATATGAAGATGATACAGAGATGTCCTGTATATATCCACACTGGAAAGTGCACATTGAGAGAGGGACACATGATGAGAAGGCCCAAGGATGAAAATTCTCTGGGTAATAGACGGATCCACTTGTTTATAAGCATGGGTAGCACAAGACCCACAGTACGTATATCCTGCATGGAGTGCAATAATGGCTCTAGCAGGTCTTTTTGTAGACTGCACTTGTGAAAGCCAACCTTCTAGCTGTGCATTCAGCTGTGGTCCTGAGGCTGAGTACCAGCTCCCAGCATGACTGACTTCCCGGCAGACCACTTGATTGGACATCTTGATGCCTGTGCCACGTATGGTGCACGAGGATAAATCAACAATGTGAGTATATTTAATGCCACTGAACTGTACACTTAAGAATTGTAAATTTTATGCTACGTATATTTTACCACAATAAAAATAAAGAGCCAGAGTTAATCAGTGTCAAGACATGGAGACTGGAAGGTCATGGTCATTGGAAGAAAAGGCCACCTGGACTCCTGCAAGCTCCAGCGTTTCTGTGTATCTTTGGGCAAGTCCCAAAACCTCCCTGAACCTCTTTTTCTCAAGGATAATAACACCGGCCCTATTACCTACTTCATAGGAACTGGATGGTACTGTGAAAGTATTTGGTAAATGTTAAACATTCTGTACAAATGGAAGGCATTAGCGTCTGAGGGAATGGAAAAAGTCTTTGTAAATCCGTATGTCAGTGGCCTGGGTGATAAGTGGAGACCACCATCCTTAGGTTAGTATTCCAGGTGGATTTAAAGGGTTTGAACAAAAAAATCAGAGCAGGGCAGGAAACAGTCATTTATGTACATGCTACAAAATCTAAATTGGCCTGAATTGCCCTACTGTGCTGCCACTCCATTAGGGCTTTACAACCCTCGGTGGAAGGCTCAGCCGTATCCATAACTTTCGTGAAGCAGCTGGTGTTTCCAGCTCAGTGTCTCTAAATGGCCTGGCCAACAATGGAGCTGTTAATGAACATCCATAAAAAGCCAATAAAGGGTGCCTGTTGGATGCACATGACCTATGTCTGGTACAGGATTTGGGCAAATAAAATAATGATTGGTTCCAGGCACAATTCCAAAGTTTCAGCTTTGGAAACCAAAGGTCTATTTCTATGCTAACTGCTTATTTGCTAACATGAGACCCAAGGTACAGAGTTGGAACAGATTTCATTGCAAAAATTCTTTTTTTTCCTTTTTGAGATGGAGTCTCACTCTGTTGCCCAGGCTGGAGTGCAGTGGCACAATCTTGGCTCATTGCAAACTCCACCTTCTGGGTTCAAGCGATTCTCCTGCCTCAGCCTCCTGAGTAGCTGTGATTACAGGCGCATGCCACCTCCCAAGGCTAATTTTTGTATTTTTCATAGAGACAGAGTTTCACCATATTGATCAGGCTGGTCTTGAACTCCTGACCTCGTGATCTGCCCGACTTGGCCTCCCAAAGTGCTGGGATTACAGGTGGGAACCACCACGCCTGGCTCATTGCAAAGATTCTTCTGGTCCTGATTTCTGCCTAAAGTCTTCAGAGAGGGACCATTGTTAGAGTTATGGTTTGATCAGCCTCTAGGGTTATTGGAAGAAATGCTAGTACGTTTACAACCTTTGGGTAGAGTTTTCTGGTCATCCTTCAGTGATAGCATTTGGCTTTTTCAGTGTTTATGCATAGAACACAGTTCCAACATCTGCTGAGCAGGTACTTGGGGCTTCAACCCTAGTTCTGAATTACATGTTTCCTCTTAACTCGCTGAGGGCTACCTGGCTTTAACACTTTCTCACTCTTGTGTCCTTAAAGGTCCTATTCTTAAATTTTCGTTTCTTCCTTTTGAATTTGACTGTTACATAACTTTTATCTATCTCTATCTCTGTCCACACACACACCCTTAGGTGGCTTCTCCTTCCAATGACTGTGACCTCCCATTCTCCCTGTCTTTGCAATGTTTGACTCTGGCTGTCCTTGTTATTTTTATTGTGGTAAAATATACATGACATTTACCATTTTAACCATTGTACAGTTCAGTGGCATTTAGTATATTCACACACACACGCACACACGTATATTTCTACCCATTCTTTATGTTGGGAGTGGAAGGAGAACTTCCTATACATGCTCAATTTTCCATTCTGGTGGTTTTGATGTTTGGCCAGAGAACCTGAGAGCCAAGATGGCGCTGCCCTAGGGAGCTTGTTGTATCCTTCTGGGGCTGATGATTCCATGGTGGCCAGTCCATGACCATTTGGAGTCACTGTAGCCTATTAGGAGGAAAGGATTGGCCCTACTCATTACCATACGACTAGCCTTTTCATGGCATTGGAATTATTCATTTTTCTTGGTTGAAAGTGACTTCATTTCTATCTGTGCAGGAATAGACAGACCAGAGTTGGGGTTGGGTATTAGGGAGAAGAGACATGGTCAAGAGAAAGATATGAAAGATTTAGAAAGAGGAGCAGAGAGGGGAGAGTAAGAATGAAGACAAAGAAAAGAGAAAGGAAGCTCAGGGGAAATCTGGATGGTCCAAGACAGAGAAAAGAGGAAGAGGAGTTAGGATGGGTGGGTGGGTGGAGGGTAGGAGATGCTACTTGCTTCTCTGCCTGGGAAGGCTCAGCTTCCAGCAGCAGCCAGCCTTGGTCTGTGGTTACATCTGGATGTGGCTGGTGGCAGGGGAACACCTCTCTAGCCCTGTCTCTTCATTTGTCAGACACATTCAAAGTCTAGCTCAGACCCTGGAGTCTGCCTCCATGTGGCCTGAGGCGAGTTCATTTTCAATGAACCGGTCACCTGGGGAAGCGACTGGTTGCTATTTTTCACAATTTCTGTCTGGATATCGACTTTAGGGCAAAGCTGCTGCAACCACATTTGTGTTCCTTTTTGAGCTGGAGTGGGGGCATGCAGGGGCAAGTTTTCAAGCCGCCCCATTTCTGTATAGCAGGAATCATTATTGAAAAACCAACCTGCAAATGTTTGTAACAGAAAGGTTTTGACAGTGTTCTTGAATGTTCTTGAAGATCTAAAGAAGCAATCTATCTGACTGACCTCCTGCATTCAAATGATCTGCCATACAGGTCTTGCTCCACTGCACAGAATTAATGTGTGGCCTCTGAATTGCCATGAATTCCAATTAGTTCCTCTCTTTAAACAGCAGTTTTTGGTGTCTGGTGGTATTTAGAAACTTCTAGCACCCCATTCTATTTATGAATTGCTTTTATAACCAGAGGATTTAAAGACTGAAAGAGACCTTAGAAATGCTTTAATGAAAAGAGCACTTTTCAATTCCAACTTCAAAACCCATTTGTCTGTGACCTTGAATACACCACTTAACTTCTGCATGTCTGATTTTGCTCCTCTGTAAAATAAAATGCTTGAACTAACTATGGAGTTACTTTAGTTCTCACCTTCCTTTATGCATTGCTCCACTGTTACTTCCCAGTGAGTAGTTCCCAGGGAGAGGCTCTGAGTCGTTAAGTGCCCAGGCCAGACCACACCCTGCTAGGAGTAGGAGTCCCCCAGATCCTGCCTCGCGGCTCTTCTCGCAGGATGTCTCCACAACGCTCTGGAGAGTAGCGCTGTCCAGCTCATGGGGAAGCCCAGAGGCCAGAGAGGACCCACACCAGCTCCAAAGAGTCAGCAAGAATGGGGTCCTTGTTCCAGGAAGGGACTCCAGACCTGCAAACCCAACGCTTTGCCCGCAAGCCAAAAGCTTCCACATGGAGCAGTCCTCCTCACCCAGAGCAGCCCATGCTGGTTTTCCAATCTGAATGCTAACACGTTTCAAACTGAATTTGATATCTCTTTAGACCCATTCACCCATAGTCCAGGCTATTATGACCTCTCTGCTCAGCTTAGCTGACTGAACATGTTCATACAGATAGACCCTGGGCCATGACTTACCATATCAGACAGTAAATTCCTTACTCATGTCCTGCCCCAACCGAGCTGCTCCCCTTCTATATTTTCTACATCTGTCAGCACAGTTCACGGTACTAGCATGGACGCAGTGGCCCAAGCCAGGCTCATCTGAAGTCATCTTTGATTTTCTCTCTTCCTGGCCACTTTCACCAGTTGGCCTCTGTATTCGTTTCCCAGGGCTGCTGTAACAGAATACAGTAGTCCCCCCTTATCTGTGGGAGATATGTTCTGAGACTCCATTGGATGCCTGAAGTCACTGATAGTACCAAACCCTATATATACTGTGGCCTTTTTTTTTTTTTTTAATCTGATAACCGAGCCAGCTCCTCAGTGATTTGCAGGTGGGCAATGTCTACAGCATGGATCCGCTGGACAAAGGGATGATTCATGTCCTGGCAGGATGGAGTGGACAGTGTGAGATCATACCACACTACTCAGAATGGTGCACAATTAAAAACGATGAATTGTTTACCTCTGGAGTTTTCCATTTAATATTTTCAAACTGTAGTTAACCACACATAACTAAAACTGTGGAACGTGAAACAGTGGATAAAGGGGAGCACTGTGCCACAAACTGGGTGGCTGAAAACAACCGAAATGACAGAAATGTGTGCTCTCACAATTCTGGAGTCTAGAACTCCAAGACCATGTTGTCAGCAAGGTCATGCTCTTCCTGAAGCTTGCAGGGGAGAATTCGTTCTATGCCTTTCTGGTAATCCTGACAATCTTTGACATTCCTTGGCTTGTAGAGGCATCGCTCCTGTCTCTACCTCCATCATCATGTGACATTCTCCTTATATGTCTGTATCTCTTCTCTTTTTATAAAGGCATCAGTCGTATTGGATTAGGGCCCCCCTAACGTGTGAATATGACCTCATCTTAACTTGATTACATCAGCAAATACCCCATTTCCAAATAAGGTCACATTCATGGGTACTGGGAATTAAGAATTCAGTATACCTTTTTGTGGGACACAATTCAATCCATGAGAGCCTTTAAGTCCTGTTAATTCAAACTGTTGACAATTTCTAGTCACTCTCCTCCTCTTCATCTTCACAGTCATTCTCTTTGTTCCTTATCTGGATTTGTTCAAAGTCTCCCACCAGTTCTGCTCTTCCTACATCCACACTGGTGGGATAGAAATTATCTTGCAAGAACTGTGGGAGATTATTATTATTTTTTTAAATAGAGTGCTGGAAGTGGAATTGTTGGCTGAAAAGGCATATGTCTTTAACATTTTAATATACACTGACAATTGTCATCCAAAGAAGGTATTTAAATTTGTAGTTAGTTATGTCTTGTAATGGTATATCCCCATCAAAACTCATGTTGAGGCTAGACCGTAATGTAAAGGTGTTGACAGGTGGTGTCACCTTTAAGAGGCCCTTGGATGATGAGGAATTCACCCTCATGAAGGGATTAATGCTGGCTAGAGAAGTGAGTGAGTTCTTGCTCTCTTGGGACTGGATTAGTTACTGTCACATTGGGTTGTTATGAAAGGTGACTTTAGGGCCAGGCGTGGTGGCTCACACCTGTAATCCCAACACTTTGGGAGACTGAGGTGGGCAGATCACTTGAGGTCAGGAGTTTGAGACCATCCTGGCCAACATGGTGAAATCCCATCTCTACTAAAAATACAAAAATTAGCTGGGCATGTAATTAGCTGGGATTACATGGTGGCAGGCACCTGTAATCCCAGCTACTCGGGAGGCTGAGACAGGAGAACTGCTTGAACCTGGGGGGCAGAGGTTGCAGTGAGGTGAGATCATGCCATTGCACTCCAGCCTGGAGGATAAGAGCAAGACTCCATCTCAAAAAAAAAAAAAAAAAAAAATGTTGACATGTCAGCATGTCAAAATGTAAAGTCCATTGATGCTAGGAAGAAACTGCATCAACTAGCGAGCAAAATAACTAGCTAATATCACAATGACAGGATCATGTTCACACATAACAATATTAACCTTAAATGTAAATGGACTAAATGGTCCAATTAAAAGACACAGACTGGCAAATTGGATAAAGAGTTGAGACCCATCAGTTTGCTGTATTCAGGAGACCCATCTCACATGCAGAGACATATGTAGGCTCAAAATAAAGGGATGGAGGAAGATCTACCAAACAAATGGAAAACAAAAAAAACAGGGGTTGCAATCCTAGTCTCTGATAAAACAGATTTTAAACCATCAAAGATCAAAAGAAACAAAGAAGGCCATTACATAATGGTAAAGGGATCAATTCATCAGGAAGAGCTAACTATCCTAAATATATATGCACCCAATACAGGAGCACCCAGATTCATAAAGCAAGTCCTTAGAGACTTACAAAGAGACTTAGACTCCCATACGACTTCAACAACCCACTGTCAACATTAGACAGATCAACGAGACAGAAAGTTAACAAGGATAACCAGGAATTGAACTCAACTCTGCACCAAGCGGAACTAATAGACATCTACAGAATTCTGCACCCCAAATCAACAGAATATACATTCTTCTCAGCACGACATTGCACTTATTCCAAAATTGACCACATAGTTGGAAGTAAAGCACTCCTCAGCAAATGTAAAAAGACAGAAATTAAAACAAACTGTCTCTCAGACCACAGTGCAATCAAACTAGAACTCAGGACTAAGAAACTCAATCAAATCTGCTCAACTACATGGAAACTGAACAACCTGCTCCTGAATGACTACTGGGTACATAAGAAATGAAGGCAGAAATAAAGATGTTCTTAGAAACCAATGGGAACAAAGATACAATATACCAGAATCTCTAAGACACATTTAAAGCAGTGTGTAGAGGGAAATTTATAGCACTAAATGCCCACAAGAGAAAGCAGGAAAGATCTAAAAGTGACACCCTAATATTACAATTAAAAGAACTAGAGAAGCAAGAGCAAACACATTCAAAAGCTAGCAGAAGGCAAGAAATAACTAAGATCAGAACAGAACTGAAGGAGATAGAGACACAAAAAACCTCCAAAAAATCAATGAATCCAGGTGCTGGTTTTTGAAAAGATCAACAAAATTGATAGACTGCTAGCAAGACTAATAAAGAAGAAAAGAGAGAAGAATCAAATGAATAGATGCAATAAAAAATGATAAAGGGGATATCACCACCGACCCCACAGAAATACAAACTACCATCAGAGAATACTCTAAACACCTCTACGCAAATAAACTAGAAAACCTAGAAGAAATGGATAATTTCTTGTACACTTACACTCTCCCAAGACTAAACCAGGAAGAAGTTGAATCCTTGAATAGACCAATAGCAGGCTCTGAAATTGAGGCAATCATTAATAGCCTACCAACCAAAAAAAGTCCAGGACCAGACAGATTCACAGCCAAATTCTACCAGAGGTACAAGGAGGAGTTGGTACCATTCCTTCTGAAACTATCCTCCCTAACTCATTTTACGAGGCCAACATCAGTCTGATACCAAAGTCTGACAGAGATACAACAAAAAAAGAGAATTTTAGACCAATATCCCTGATGAACATCAGTGCAAAAATCCTCAATAAAATACTGGTAATACTTCACAGAATTGGAAAAAACTGCTTTAAAATTCATACGGAACCAAAAAAGACCCCACATTGCCAAGACAATCTTAAGCCAAAAGAACAAAGCTGGAGGCATCAGGCGACCTGACTTCAAACTATACTACAAGGCTACAGTAACCAAAACAGCATGGTACTGGTACCAAAACAGAGATATAGACCAGTGGAACAGAACAGAGCTCTCAGAAATAATATCACACATCTACAGCCATCTGATCTTTGACAAACCTGAGAGAAACAAGAAATGGGGAAAGGATTCCCTATTTAATAAATGGTGCTGGGAAAACTGGCTAGCCATAAGTAGAAAGCTGAAACTGGATCCTTTCCTTACTCCTTATATGAAAATTAATTCAAGATGGATTAGAGATGTAAATGTTAGACCTAAAACCATAAAAACCCTCGAAGAAAACCTAGGCAATACCATTCAGGACATAGGCATGGGCAAGGACTTCATTTCTAAAACACCAAAAGCAATGGCAACAAAAGCCAAAATTGACAAATGGGATCTAATTAAACTAAAGAGCTTCTGCACAGCAAAAGAAACTACCATCAGAGTGAACAGGCAACCTACAGAATGGGAGAAAAATTTTGCAATCTACTCATCTGACAAAGGGCTAATATCCAGAACGTATAAAGAATTCAATCAACTTTACAAGAAAAAGCAAACAACCCCATCAAAAAGTGGGCAAAGGATATGAACAGATACTTCTCAAAAGAATACATTCACACAGCCAACAGACACATGAAAAAATGGTCATCATCACTCACCATCAGAGAAATGCAAATCAATACCACAATGACCACAATGAGATACCATCTCACACCAATGAGAATGGCAATCATTAAAAAATCAGGAAACAACAGGTGCTGGAGAGGATGTGGAGAAATAGAAACACTTTTACACTGTTGGTGGGACTGTAAACTAGTTCAACCATTGTGGAAAACAATGTGGCGATTCCTCAAGGATCTAGAACTAGAAATACCATTTGACCCAGCCATCCCATTACTGAGGATAGACCCAAAGGATTATAAGTCATGCTGCTATAAAGACACATGCACATGTATGTTTATTGCAGCACTATTCACAATAGCAAAGACTTGGAATTAACCCAAATGTCCATCAGTGACAGACTGGATTAAGAAAATGTGGCACATATACATCATGGAATACTATGCAGCCATAAAAAAGGATGAGCTCGTGTCCATTGTAGGGACATGGATACAGCTGGAAACCATCATTTTCAGCAAACTATCGCAAGAACAGAAAACCTAATACCGCATGTTCTCACTCATAGGTGGGAATTGAACAATGAGATGACTTTGACACAGGAAGGGGTACATCACACACTGGGTCCTATTGTGGGGAGGGAGTAAGGGGGAGAGATAGCATTAGGAGATATACCTAATGTAAATGACGAGTTAATGGGTGCAGCACACCAACATGGCACGTGTGTACATATGTAACAAACCTGCACATTGTGCACATGTACCCTAGAACTTAAAGTATAATAAAAAAAAAAGTGACTTTGGCTTTCTTGCTTTCCTCTTGCTTCCTCTCTTGCCCTATGGTATTTTCCACCATGTTATGAGGCAGCACAAAGCCCTCATCAGATGCTGGTACCATGCTCTTGAACTTCTCAGCCTCTAGAACTGTGAGTTAAATAAACCTCTGTTCTTTGTACATTGGTCTGTGGTATTCAGTTATAGCAACAGAATAAAGACGAAGACATAGTCTTATATATAATGTATGAGTGCCTTTTTCCACACACTTTTTCCAACACAAGATTTTATAAATCTTTTACATTTTTGCCAACTTGTCAGATAATGATGTTTCAATATTTGTATTTGTGTTTTCCTAATAACCAGGGACTAAGACCACACACCACTGCCATGCTGAATGGTGAGTGTGGCGCCTTATCCTGCCACTGTTCTCTCTTCTGTGCAGCTCCAGTCAGCCTTAGTGCCCTCAGGGGTGATGGGGACATTAGTGCCTTCAGAATCTCCAGGTGAAAAGCAAGTGCCAGTTTCTATGTGTTCACATGTGAAAGGACACATTGCAGGCTCATTCGCAAAGTCCCACAGCTGAGTAAGCATGCAGCTGCACACAGATGCCAGTCTCCCTTTGGTGCTGGCACCCTCCTTCTCTATGATTGGCACTCTTGGTGCTCTTTTTGGTTGGATTGGGCTGAGGGATTGGAGGGGGACATTCCTGGTTCTGCCAAAGCACTTTTTCCCTGGGCATGCACCTCACTACCTGGATGACTCTCTCCTGCATGAGACTGACCTTCTGCTTCTAGAAGCTAGATGGGGTGGAGGGGCAAGGTAGAAGGGCCAACTTTGCCAACTCTTTATAAGGCTGAAGGGTGATTTGGGCAACTCTTTGGCACTGTGTTTAGAATGTATGGCTTTGTTGAGATGATTGGCTTCAGCTTTGAAGATTTAGCCAAAATTTCAAAACAAAAGGAGAGAACTCAAGCAGCATTTTGTTACATATATGCTCCATATGTGTATGAACATGGGAAAGTGTCTGCAAAGTACTACTCATGCCTTTGTTCTGGGGATGATAACATCTGTGACTTCTTTTCTATGTTAGAGTGCATGCATTGGGCCACTTTTACTCTGGGCTTTATAGTTTTATATTACTTAAATTTTTTAAATGAACTTTTACTGGTTTTGTTTATAAAAAATTTTAAATATCAAAAATTCACCTTTGGGAATCTCCCTTTTACTAGGTTGTAGAAAGCAAAAGTATCAACACATTATTTTTCAAAAGGAAAGGGGTAATTTTTAAATTATTTTCTGAATGTTTGTCCTATGCACACCTTTGGGACAGAGTTTATTACACTTCTTTTTTGTTGTTGTTGAAATCCCACAATGTCTTGTAGAGGTATTGTCAAATAGGAGGCGCTAAAAGCAGAAAGAAAAGGAAGGCCAGAAAGAAGGAAGGAAGGAAAGCAGGCAGGTGAGATTCACTAAGCAATGACAATGCGAATCCCAAGGACTTCTCAAAGGTGAGCTGGGTTGTCACATTCTCTCTTTCTCTCTCTCTCTCTCTTTTTTTTTTTTCCTTGAGATGGAGTCTTGCTCTGTTGCCCAGGCTGGAGTACAGTGGTGTGATCTCAGCTCACTGCAACCTCTGCCTCTGGGTTCAAGCGATTCTCCTGCCTCCGCCTCCCAAGTAGCTGTGATTACAGGCACCTGCCACCACACCCAGCTAATTTTTAGTAGAGACGGGCTTTCACCATGTTAGCCAGGCTGGTACCAAACTCCTGACCTCAAGTGATCCGCCTGCCTCTTCCTCCCAAAGTGCTGGAATTACAAGCGTGAGCCACTGTGCTCAGTTGGACTGTCACATTCTCAAGACTCCTCTTTAACTTTACACAAAAGCATTAATTGCTATTTAAATTTATCCAAGACCTCTGAGCTTCTCTTTCTCCTCAAAGACACACAAAGAACTCTTTGAGGTTTTTAAATTAAATTAGGTGCCCAAGAAACTTGTGCTTCAAGAGATGGTCATGCATTTGAAAGTGGTGGAGAGCGATCCAGAACTGCAAGGATTCCGACCTGAAATGCAACTTTGGAGTCTGTCTTGCTGGCTAGTACTTGAAACATAATCTTGAGTCTAGGCTCAAGGATAGCTGAAGATGAGCCAATGTTTTCCTCCCAGGAAATGTAACTGAATTGCCAATTAAAAAGCAAAGTGCTAGGCCAGGTGCGGTGACTCACGCCTGTAATACCAGCACTTTGGGAGGCCTAGGTGGGCAGATCACCTGAGGTCGGGAGTTCGAGACCAGCCTGACCGACATGGAGAAATGCTGTCTCTACTAAAAATACAAAACTAGCCAGGCATGGTGGCACATACCTGTAATCCCAGCTACTCGGGAGGCTGAGGCAAGAGAATCGCTTGAACCCGGGAGGCAGAGGTTGCGGTGAGCCAAGATCGTGCCACTGCACTCCAGTCTGGGCAACAACAGCGAAATTCTATCTTAAAAAAAAAATGCTCATGAGAGCAGAATAATAGAACAACATAAAAAGCAAATCAAAATAGAAAAATTGTTGAACCTCATTCCTATCCAAAGAATTGTAAATTTACATAACGAACACAATTTTTTACCTATCAGCCTGGCAGAGATTTAAAAAAGAGGACACACTCAGTTACTAAGGAACCAAACACTCACGCACTGCTGCCAGGGGTTAATTGGAACAAAATTTTTAGAGTGTGCTTTTTCAACCTATATACAGATGTGCAGAAATTTGAACACCAGTAACACTTTTAGAAGTTTCAGAAAATATCCTGAATATGCAAAATGACTTAGCAACATGCTGCTTACTACGATCTTATGTTTAAAAACCTGGACATAAACTGTATAGCCAACAAAAGGAATATGTTTAGAAAATTATGGTTCATCCATAAATAAAATGCTGCTCAACCATTAAAGTGGATGCTGCCAATCATTCCATTCAAACTGTGTTCCACAGAGCCGGGGGGGTCTCCCATGATGATCTTGGGAAGGCTGAGTGTGGGAGAGTCCAAGCTTCTCACACCCACTCCAGCCAGAACTGCAAAATGCTGCGAATACTACATGGGAGAGCTACTACCAGAACAAAACAAGAATTTTAATATAAGGGAAGGTGTTGATGGTATAATGTGAAAAAAGAAAAAGGCAGCAAGAGATAGGAATACTCTGTTTAGTTTTTTGGTGGTATGATGGTTTTGCTTTCTTCCCCTCAGTTTTCCCTTCCTGAAGTCTTTCTACCTCCTCTGTGAGGCAGTGCATGTACAAAGAGTAACAGAAGGGAGTCCTTCTAGTGGAACTCGATGTAGGAAATGGAAAAAGGAGAGAGACTTTAAAGCCTACTTACAAACAACACGTAAGAGTTATGCTAAAGAGCAGTCATGTTTGACACACTAAAAGATCTCTTTTTATTGTTGTTTTTGTTTGTGTAGACATTGCACTTACCTTCAATCAAAATTAGTCAGAATTACATATCTCATTCCCTTGGGACCCACAGCATTAACTAGCACATCTGACACATGAATCCAGTTGCAGCGCTGATTTGAAGGTCTGCAGTGGGGAAAGGCACATAAATCCAGGGAGCATCTCCTATGGGTCATGTGGAGAAGATGCCTTAATAGTTTTGCCAGTACTGGTGTTGGAAACTTTAATCTCGGTGTATTGGAGGGTCCGTTAAAGACTTATTTGGGGGGGGAAATGGGCATGGTGGTCCACACCTGTAGTCCCAGCTACCTGGGAGACTAAGGCACAAGTGAGATGATCACTTGAGTCCAGGAATCTGAGGGCAGCCTGGGCAATATAGTGAGACCCTATCTCAAACAAAAATTTATCTGGGGTGGTAATATGCTCCTCGAATGCCTCTGTTCTCTCACATTTGAAAACTGCCCTCCTGTGAGGGATGCTCATGACTACTCAGAACTTTACGCAGATAGGTGCTGGTCTTTCGTAAGAATGCCAGAAAACTTCCAGAGACCTAAACTGATTTTAAAACTGTTATCAAAGCATATTTTGCACATCACTCTTTTCAAGTGATTTTTTTAGTAAATTCACCAAGTTGTGCAACCATCACCATAAATCTGTTTTAGCACATTTTCATCATGCCAATTCCATCCTTCATGCACATTTACTGCTAATTTCCATTATCCCCTGTTCCTAGCAACCACGAATCTACTTTCTATCTTTATAGCTTGCCTTTTGTGGATATTTCGTATAAATAGAATCCCAGCACATGTAGGCTCTTCTGCCTGGCATCTTTCACTGAGTATAATGCTTTTGGGATTCATCCACATCACGGTGCATATCTGTAGCTTGTTCCTTTATCTTGCCAAGCCATATTTCATTGTATAGATATACAAGTATATTGACTCTTAAGTATGCATTGCATGTATAGCTTCCATAGTAGATGCACACAAGAAGAAAACTAACTTGCTGAAATGTTAGTAGCACCAAAAAATGTATTTCCAAGACAGTCTTTTTAATGAGAATAGAACATTCATATTATAATACTATCTAATCCATCAATAACTTGGACTTTATTTTAAAAATAAATATTCATTGAGTTCATGCTAACTGTTGTGCTAGGTGTTGGTGATGTCTGGACTTGGAGAAAACATAATCATTACCCTAAACAAACTCAGATTCTTTTTTTTTTTTTTTTTTTTGAGACAGAGTCTTGCTCTGTTGCCCAGGCTGGAGTGCAGTGGTGTGATCTCAGCTCGCTGCAACCTCTGCCTCCTGGGTTCAAGTGATTCTCCTGCCTCAGCCTCCTGAGTAGCTGGGACTACAGGCGCGTGCCACCACGCCCCACTAATTTTTTGTATTTTTAGTAGAGACGAGGTTTCACCGTGTTAGCCAGGATGGTCTCAATATCCCAACCTCATGATCCGGCTGCCTCAGCCTCCCAGAGTGTTGGGATTACAGGCATGAGCCACTGCGCCCAGCCAACAAACTCAGATGCTTATGGTAGACAGACACAGAGCACAGGTGAAGAAATGAGTGTTGGGTGTTGGTAGAATATCAAAGTAGCTGATATGGTTTGGCTGTGTCCCCACCCATATCTCACCTTGAATTGTAATAATCCCCACGTGCCATGGGAGGGACCTGGTGGGAGGGAACTGAATCATGGGGATGGGTCTTTCGCATACTGTTCTCATGATAGTAAATAAATCTCAGGAGATGTGATGGTTTTATAAAGGGCAGTTCCCCTGCACACGTGCTGTTTGCCTCCCGCCATGTAAGACGTCCCTTTGCTCTTCTTCTTCTTCTGCCATGATTGTGAAGCCTTCCCAGCCATGTGGAACTATCAGTCCATTAAACCTCTTTCCTTTATAAATTACCCAGTCTCAGGTAGGTCTTTATTAACAGCATGAGAACGGACTAATACGGTAGCCAGGCCTAAAATTCTAAATTGGAACACTTGTGCACATTTTAAGGTTTTTAAAAGTTCCTATTCTAGGTTCATGGTGGATAATTAATAACCTCAATGGGGAGGTAAACAAGTCATTTTTAGGGTCTTCTATTAAATTCTGTACTAGTAACATGATTTTGATGACCTTGAATGAAATCACCAAAGACTTGCTTATCTAAATATACATTGAAAGGCATGTGTGCTAGGTACTTGTCTTTATTGACCCAATATTCATATCTCTCCTTTCCTGCTAACAGAACTCAAATTTGTTTGGGTAGTAGCAGAAGCCCTTTGGTTTCAGGGAGGAAGGGCCCACTCTTAATCCCTGGGAATTAATAACAATTCTAAGCCAGTTATTCCTCTTGGCCAGTCGTTCGTCTAAGGATGACTATGTGATCCAGTTCTGGCTGGTAAGATGCAAAAGAAAGTATTGTTAGTGACACTTCTGGGAAAGTTCTTTCGTTTCTGATACAAAGGGAACAGACCCAGCTGGCATGGAATTTGCCCCTTTGCCCTTTCCCTTGGTTCTTGCCTGGAATGTGCATGTGGTGTCTGTAGGTGTGATAGGCATCTTGAGACCGAGGGACAAAAAGCGTGAGGATGAAAGTAAGCTTGCTAAGGATAATGAATCTGAAAAGATGAAAGGAAATGTGGTCCCTAATGGTGTCACTGGCAATATGAGCCCAAGGTTGTCTATTCTCAGATTTATTGTTATGTGAGAAAAATTAAACTTGTGTGTTTAAGTTTTGTGCACACATTTTTCTGTTACTTGCTGCCAAAAGCATCCCTAATCTGATATAATACACTTGTCAGATTTTCGAATGTTTGGAAGCTGAAACAAAGCATACATATATGCGCTGACAGAATTGAAATTTAAAAAGTATATTCTTTGATTTGTTTATTCACCAAATATTAAACACTTTCCAGAAATGGTGTCAAAAAAATAAAACACTAAAGGGAGTAACAAAAACATGCCACATTTAGGTTCAGCACAGTGAAGTGCACAAGTGTAGTCTGAAGTAACCTTGTTTACTCGAGTATCTAATAAAAAGATCCTCCCCCTAGTCCTTCACAGACACAGACTGAGCACACTTACAGGCTCTGCTCTGTGAACCAAAGCAGGGAGATGTTATCATCCTCTTCAATACTCTGATTTTTAGGACACTTTTAAAGCAATGTGCTCAGTAGTGCTGGCCCCCATATGTAGAAGGACACTGACAAAATGGACAATCTGGAATGGCTGTGGTGATCTAACCTTTGGAGGAAAAACGGGTGTTGAGATATGTGTAATCATATCTGATACCTACCTCTGGGGGTTTTGCAAGTCTTTGGATAGTCCACTTAGCACGGGAGTGACCTCACGCTATTGGACCCAGCACTGAAGTTGGAAGGCTATTTAAAAGGTTGTTGCACAAATTGTTACTGTCCTGAGAGGAAGATGATTTCTAAGTCTCCTTCCTGCCCAAACCTTTATAATGAAAGAAAATTAGTCAATCAATTAATTAATTCATTATTTATGCTTTATTTACAATGTGAAACGGTTCTTTTCTCAATTCTTATTCTTCCAGATGTCTTTGGGGTCTTTAAAACACTGTCAATGCTTCTCTTAGGCTTTAGGTTGGAATCCTTCTCTTTAGCTTTTTTTCTTCTTCCTTTTCGTTTTCTTTCCTTCTATGTGACCATTCCCTTGGTTAATATACAGAATTATTATCTTTTTGTATTTTTATTGACATATCACAGTTGTACATATTTTGGGGGTATATGTAATATTTTTGATACGTGCATACAATGTGTGATGATCAAATCAGGATGATTGAAATATCAGTCACCTCAACATTTATCATTTCTTTGTGTTGAGAACATCCAAAATCTTCTCCTCTATTTTGAAATATACAATAAATTATTGTAACTGTAGACGTCCTACTGTGCTATTGAACACTAGAACTTATTTCTTCTATCTAATTGTATGTTTGTATCCATTAACCCCTCTCTCTCCATCTCCCCTTCTCTACACTCTTTCCAGCCTCTGATAACCATCATTCTGTTCTCTACCTCCATGAAATCAACTTTGTAAGCTCCCATATATGAGTGAAAATGTGTGATATTTGTTTTTCTGTGCCTGGCTTATTTCACTTAACATAATGACCTGCAGTTCCATCTGTGATGCTGTAAATGACAGGATTTCATTCTTCTTTATGGCTGAATAATATTCCATTATGTACATGTACCACATTTTCTTTTTCCATGCATTCATTGATGGGCGTTTTAGCTGATTCCATATCTTGGCTATTGTGAATAGTGCTGCAATAAACATGGGAATGCAGAAATTTCTTTGATTACTGATTTCCTTTCTTTTGAATATGTACCCAGCAGTGGGATTGCTGGCTAATATGGCAGTTCTATTTTTAGTTCTTTGAGGAACCTCCATACTGTTTCCCATAATGGCTATACCACTTTACATCCCCACCAACAGTGTCAGAGTGTTCCCGTTTCTCCACCTCACCGGCATCTGTTATTTTTTGTCTTTTTGACAACAGTCATTCTAACTGGAGTAAGATGTTCCCTTGTTGTGGTTTTTGATTTGCAGTTCCCTGATGATTAGTAGTGTTGAGCATTTTCTCATATACCTGTTGGCCATTTATATGTCTTCTTTTGAGAAATGTCTATTCAGATCTTTTGCTTATTTTTTAATTGGATCTTTTGTTGTTGTTGTTGTTGTTGTTGTTGTTGTTGTTTTGTTCTTTTGTTTTTTGCTATTGACTTGTTTGAGTTCCTTGTATTTTCTGGTTATTTATCCTTGTTGAATGGACAACTTGCAAGTATTTTCTCCCATTCTGTAGGTTGTCTCTTCACTTTTTTTTAATGGGTTCCTTTGCTGTGCAGAAGCTTTTTAGCTTGAGGTAATCCCATCTACCTATTTTTAATTTGTTGCCTGAGCTTTTGAGGTTTTACCCAACAACCCTTTGCCCAGATCAATGTCCTGAAGCATTTCCCCAATGTTTTCCTCTAACAGTTTCATAGTTTTAGCTCTTACATTAATGTCTTTAGAATTATTTTAAGTTAGAGTATATTGTGTGATACAAAAAAGTATCAAAGAGCCAGATTTCTTTTCTGCTTTTACATACACATTTGTGACCTTGAAAACCCTCTTTCTACCATTCTGCCTTTTACACATTCAGGGCATCTTTTCACATCTTAGAATCATTCCCTCCTGCATGTGATTGTCAGGTGAGTCTTTTTAAGACACAGTTCTTATCACTTTATTTTCCTTCCCAGAAATCTTCAATGCTTTTCAATTGCTTACAAGAATAAGCTCAAACTTCCTTATCCTTGCATTTACAGAATCATCATGTCTCAGCTTCCTTTTCCTGCCTTATCTCAAACTATTCTCCTAAAAATTCCTACTCAGGTTAAATTGATCTTCCTGGGGTTTCTCAAGTACATTTCCTTTTTTTTCTTATCAAAAACGTTTAACATGTTCTCAGTCTCCATTTTTTGGTGCTTACTTCAGTTTTTCTTATTATCCATGAATTTCATCAAAATTCTTGTTATTTTTTCACATGTGGCTCAAGAAACCCTCCCTCTGTAAAATTCTCTGCCCCCAGCCAGAAATACTGGCTTTCAGAGTAGCCATTGAACTATACCACATACTTTATTTGTTGAATGGCATGATTATTAACTTTTATAATTGCTATTTATCTTCGTATATTTTTATGCCAAGTCTCCAAAACAAGAGATCAGGAACATATCTTACACTTCTCCATACATCTTTCAGTATACAAAATGTCCCATGTTTAACAGAACTCAGTAAATACATGTGGTTAAATTCTAGAGCTGGAAGGAGACTTGGAGGTCTGGGAAACTGATGAGTCTCGTGGCTGTTTAATTAAGCTTGAACTAAGGGAGACTTCAGACCTGTGATTCTAGCTGTGTCCTCTAAATAACAGATTTTGACTAACTGGTTTTCACTAGTACATATCATTGAGTCTGATTTATAAAGAAAGATGTAGAGCATGGGTGAATAGTTTGAAGCAAAAATAAATCTAAAACATGGCTAAAATTAACCTGCGGAGAAACCTTTCCACAGTCTGGTGGTCTTGAAATCTCAGCTTTTGATTAAGATTAATGCTCCTGATTTCACATTCAGTAGAAACCCAGGCTGGTGATTTATCATTTCACTTATCACATGCAACACCACCGCATCCCAGCAGGTGACGCTGCTTCTCTGCAGAATATTTTTCCTGGCGCTCAACCTCTCCTATTCTCATAAGCTCTGCTCCTGCAAAGGCCTGACCCAGAAAAGCAATTTTAATCTTTTACTTTAGTAGAAATAGGAATCGCTTATATTTAGTATATATTCCTTGATAGACACGGGTTTTAAAGAGCCAGTTTTTGTTTTGTTTTGTTTTCCTTCTGTTTTCATTTGAATATTTCTGACCTTGGAAGACTTGGCTCTTCCCTGAGCCCTTCCCACATCAAGGAGGTCTTTCAGGTACTATCCTTGGCTGAGGCCCAGACGGCTTGAGTAGGCATCAAATCCCACCCCTTCTTTCTACATGCGAGCATCTTGAAGCCCAGATCCCCTGTCAAGGTCATTCATAAAGTCAAAGGCAGAGCCAGGGGTCAAACTCCTCTCAGTTGTCATCACTGTCCCACCCTGTCTTGGCCCTTACCTTGCTCAACAGAACGGGGCATGGTGCACCCTAAACTGTAATGTGACAAAAGCCAACACTGGTCTCAATCCAAGAAGCCGCTCTCCAAAAACAAGAGAGCTTTGGTAACATCATTGTGTGAGTGTGTGAGTGTGTGTGTGTGTGTGATAGGGATTGTGTGGAATTCTGTCTCATTCCTCTTTGTAGCATCTGTCCTGTGATAAGCCCTCAACAAGGAAGGAAAGGAAGAAGGGGGAGTGCTATGGGCTGAATTGTGCCCCCCACAGATTCATAAGTTGAAGTCAGCCCCTGTATCTCAGAATGTGACTGTTAAAGAGGTGATTAAGTTAAAATGGGGCTTTGAAGGTGGGTCCTCATCCAGTCTGACTGAAGTCCTAATGAGAGAGGAGATCAGGACACGAGGAGAGACACAGGTCTTCACAGAAGCAGACTCTGCGCAGTCAGCAAGAGGGCTGCCATGTGCGAGCCAAGGAAAGAGGCCTCGGAGGAAACCAACCCTGCTGGCGCCTTGATTGTGGACTTCCAGCCTCTAGAACGGTGAGAAAATACATTGGTGTTGTTTTAGCCACTCAGTCTGTGGTATTTCATTTTGTTTTATTTTATTTCCTGAGACAGAGTCTCACTCTGTTGCCCAGGCTGGAGTGCAGTGGTGTGATCTCAGCTCACGGCAGCCTCTGCCTCCTGGGTTCAAGCAATTCTTCTGCCTCAGCCTCCCAAGTAGCTGGGATTACAGGCATATGCCACCATTCCTGGCTAATTTTTGTATTTTTAGTAGAGTTGGGGTTTCACCATGTTGGCCAGGATGGTCTCAAACTCCTGACCTCAAGTGATTCGTCCATCTTGGCCTCCCAAAGTGCTGGGATTACAGGTGTGAGCCACTGTGCCTGGTCTGTGGTATTTTTTTGTGGCAGCCCAAGAGAACTAATATAGGAGAAAGGGAAGAAAGGAAAGAAGAGAGGAGAGGAGGGGAAGGGAGGAGAATAATGGAGGGGAGGGAGGGAAGGAAGGAAGGAAGGAAGGAAAGAAGGAAGGAAGGAAGGAAGGAAGGAAAAAGAAGGGAGGAACATAAGGAAGAAAGAATAGGAGAACAACAGCAAAAGAGGGAGGGAGGAGCCTGGTGACTTGTAGCAACTAATAACCAGTGACATCTGGTAGATCTGGAGATGATTCAACTTGGTTTAAAGCACTCTTATAAATAAGATGTAAAACACTTTCTGACCAACTGAATTATTTCATTAGCTCTTATTTCATCCTATTTCCACTCAGACAATAAATTAAAAAATGAATTCAGTGGCTTGTGTATCTGGGTGTGAATAAATCTTCACCTGCCACTTGGATGAGATCTGGCAGCAGTGGGCAGACATCATGGCAGCTCCCTGCATTTCCTCTGCTGACATCATGGAAACTGCCCATTTAGGAGGGCAGATGGAATGTGGAAGTTTTTGGGAACAAGTCTATATTCACAGTCAGAAAAATTCCAGGAAATCCAAACTCATAGTTTTATTAGATTCATGTCTAGAATGAGAATTATCACTCTAAGTGGAAGCACAGCCTAAGAGACTGTGGCCCCAGACAGGAAGTATAACCTCTCCTATTTCTGACTCAAACATGAATTATTGGCTTTTCTTTCTTATGATACATCTAATTTTATAGGCAAAGCCTAAATGCCCTGAGTTTTAGTTCTGTAATTTTCCTTCAGACCCAGTTCCTCCATGGGGCAGTGTCTTATGCTATGGATCTCACTTGACCTCATTAGCTCCCCAAACTCACCTGTCCTATGTCCCATTCCCTCCGGATCTCGAGAGTTGGTGAAATACATTGATCTGAGCTGATGTGATAATTCTTATCTTAGAGAACCTATTTGATTATTACCACAGGTCTCCCGGAAATAGAACACTTTAGCTCGGGAGTTAAATCCATTTCACCAGTGGAGATTTCTAAGGGAGGTCCCTTTGGATCACTTCTGTATTCCATTTGGTTTCCTGCCAGTCATACCACCTGGGCACCCATCTGGTCTCGCAAATGAAGGAAGAGATTGCATAAGAAAAATCATTCATTTAGTAAGCACGGTTGAGAATCTACTAGGTGCCAGGCACTGTGTTGTCAGGGGCTGAGGCACAAAGACCAAGCAAAAATAGATTTGCTTCTTGAGGGAAGAGACAGACATTTTACTGCAGTGTTGAGTGCTGGGATTGGGCGGCTGTTTGAGAGGGAGAAAAGGATGGATATGAGGGTTTTTAAAGAGGTAGATTGCAGCAAATGGTAGCTGCCCAATGCCAATGGAGAGGGAGAGGACAGAATCAAAGATGACTTGCAGTTTTATTTTGGAAACCAGGTGGGTAGAATAAATAGTAGCTATAGGAAAATGCCGATTACGAAGCGAATGTGTGTGTGTGTGTGTGTATGTCTATGCTTGTACGAGAAAATGTGAATATGTTGAGGAATGGGATGGTATATTTTCAGTTTAGAAGACTAATAACTTTCTTTTTTTTTTTTTTTTTTGAGACGGAATCTTGCTCTGTCACCCAGGTTGGAGTGCAGTGGCGTGATCTCCGCTCACTGCAAGCTCTGCCTCCCAGGTTCACGCCATTCTCCTGCCTCAGCCTCCTGAGTAGCTGGGACCACAGGCGCCCGCCATCATGCCCGGCTATTTTATTATTTTTTTTTTTTTGGTATTTTTAGTAGAGATGGGGTTTCACTGCGATAGCCAGGATGGTCTTGATCTCCTGACCTCGTGATCTGCCCACCTCGGCCTCCCAAAGTGCTGGGATTACAGGCGTGAGCCACCGTGCCCAGCCAGAAGACTAATAACTTTAAGCCTAAAAAAAGGTAAGCCTCAAGAGACCTCACTGGTACCAACCAGGAATACAGTACGTATCACACTCTTTAATGTAGCCTTACACTTTTAATCATTAAAAGGCTAGGCTTGTTTTTTTTTGTCCATTCTATATGAGGTCAAATGTGCACAGTTCTTTCATTTCAATCACTTATAACTAAGAAAAACTATACAGATAAGGACTGTAAGGACAGCTGTGCACACATGTAATTTGAATTTCATGCAATTTTCACATGTCATAAACCCTTTTTTTTAAAACCATTAAATAATGGAATGTTCATTCTTGGGTCATGGATTGTACAGAAGCAGACAGTGGGCCAGATCTGGCTCAGGGACTATAGTTTGCTCACCTCTGCTATAAGACCATGATTAGAAGTAACATGCTTTCTAACTGCAACAGAAATTTGTTAAAGGGTTTTAAGGAGGTCTTCGGGGAGATTTGCGACATAATTTTATTCATATGTAAAATGAATTAAATTTAAGAATATTTACGAAATTCTTTTTTTAAAAAAATAATTTCAACTTTTACTTTAGATGCAGGGGTTACATGTGCAGGTCTGTCACCTGGGTATATCGCTTGATGCTGAGGTTTGGGGTATAATTGATCCCACCACCCTATTAAATTGTTTTCCAAAATGACTTTGAAGACTGTATGGAGGAGGAATGTGAGGGGTTATGTGTGAAAACAGAGAGGCACCTTAGGAGTTTGGAGCGGTGGTCTGAGCGGCTGGGTGAGGGTGTAGTGGGATCTATGGAGTGGAAGCCGAGCAGCTGCTTCCCTGCAGAGAGAACTAACCAGGGCTCAAATCCCACCCTGCATCAGATCCGGTGCTGGGTCTTTCTATACATCTCCTCTTTACTTGAGGCCAACTGCAAATCTCCACATTTCCTCGAACATTCCTATTTTCAGCTTTCTAGATGCCTGAAATTCTTGCCTTGCGAGTACCATATTTCAGTAATGAGCATTGTCCCCAGAAAGCTCTTGTCACCTAGGAGATTGATATACTCACAAACTGAAAGAAGCAAATTGTTTGCTACCTATAATTTGTCAGATAATTTGGCTTTAATACTTGAGAGTAGATATCATGGCCCAAAAGGAAAAAAGGAATGATGCATTTTGAGTGGGTGAACAAAGGGAAGATCGGAGCAAGAACGTCCTCTTTTTGGGAAACTATGGCATGGGTGGTACCGGAGAAAAGAAATAAACATTGACTGTTACAGGTTGAATTGTGGTTCCCTCAAAATTCATCTGTTGAAGTCTGAACTTCCAGTACCTCAGAAAGTAATTATTTGGAGATAAGATCATCAAAGAAATGATTAAGTTAAAATGAAGTCTTTAGGGTAGGCCTTAATCCCATGTGACTGCTGTCCTTATAAGAGAGGATTAGTGGCCAGGCATGGTGGCTCACGCCTGTAATCCTAGCACTTTGGGAGGCCAAGGTGGGTGGATCACCTGAGGTCAGGAGTTCTACACCAGCCTGGCCCACATGATGAAACCCCGTCTGTGCTAAAAAATAAAAAAATTAGCCGGGCTTGGTGGTACATGCCTGTAATCCCAGCTACCTGGGAGGCTGAGCCAGGAGAATCACTTGAACCCAGGAGGCAGATGTTGCAGTGAGCCAAGATCACACCACAGCACTCCAGCCTGAGCAACAGAGCAAGACTCCATCTCAAAAAATAGTAATAATTTTTTTTTTTTTTTTTTAAAGAGAAGATTAGGACACAGACATGCACAGAGGGAAGCCCATGTGAAGACACAGGGAGAAGGCAGCCATCTACCAGCCAAATAGGCAGACTTTAGGAAAAGCACCTTGATCTTGGACTTCTGGCCTCCAGAACTTTGAGGAAGTACATTTCTGTTGTTTAAGCCACCCAGTCTGTGATATTTTCTTATGGCAGCCCAAGCACACTAGCACATGACCCAAGGGCAGGCGTAGAGATGCTGCTTACTATTATGTAGAGATTCTTTGAGCCAGAGTTGGTTGTTTGGTTTGTTTGTTTTTTGAGACAGGGTCTTGTTCTGTTTCCCATGCTGGAGTGCAGTGGTGCTGTCACAGCACCTCACTACACTGCAACCTCAATCTCCCAGGCTCAAGAGATCCTCCTAACTCAGCCTCTTGAGTAGCACATACTACAAGCATGTGCCACCATGCCTAGCTAATTTCTTTTCTTTCTTTCTTTTTTTTTTTTTTTTTGGTAAAAATGTCTCACTGTGTTGCCCAGGCTGGTCCTGAACTCCTGAACTCGAGTGATTCTCCTGCCTCAGCCTCCCGAAGTGTTGGGATTACAGGCATGAGCCACCACGCCTGGCCCAGAATCGATTGTTATTGTTATTTTTCTGAGTATATTAGGGCTAGGACATTGCAACAACATTTATGATCTTTTTTTTGTTTTTTGAGATGGAATTTTTGCTCTTGTTGCCCAGGCTGGAGTGCAATGGCACGATCTTGGCTCACTGCAACCTCTGCCTCCTGAGTTCAAGCGATTCTCCTGTCTCAGCCTCCTGAATAGCTGGGATTACAGGTGCATGCCACCATGCCCAGCTAATTTTTGTATGTTTTTAGTAGAGACGGGGTTTCATCATATTGGTCAGACTGGTCTTGAACTCCTGACCTCAGGTGATCTGCCTGCCTTGGCCTTAACATTTATGATCTTAACATGCATTTTCTTTATCCCTATGCCTGTAAGGGGAAAGTGGAGGCTAGAGTATTTCTTCAGTGAGTGCTGTGGAGTACCAAACTAAAGAAAATATTCTTAACATATTCAAGCTAAACCCTGTCTCTACTAAAAATACAAAATTAACCTGGCGTGGTGGTGTACACCTGTAATCCCAGCTACTCAGGAGGCTGAGGCAGGAGAATCGCTTGAACTCGGGAAGCGGAGGTTGCAGTGAACCGAGATCCCACCACTGCACTCCAGTCTGGGTGACACAGTGAGATTCCATGTCATAAATAAATAAATAAAACTGTAAAAAAAAAAAATTCAAGCTAAGTGATTCAGAATTAAATGATATAATTATCCATTTGTCAGGCTCTACAAAATTGGAGTGACACTACTGTTCTGTGTTAAAAGCAAGGTATGTCTTTGCTTCATTTTACTGGTTAAAGATTATTCCAGAGTCCATTTACACCATTCTTCTACTCTGTAACATTTTTAAATCTGTATGATCTTTCTCAGTAAAATATGAAAAATACTTGGCGGTTTGAGCTCTGCTTGAAATGATAGCCATAGGAGGCTAACTTCCTCCAAATCCCTTCTTTCCTCTCTCACACTCCTCCTTTTCATCATAATTAAAAAAAAAATCTTATTTTTTTTTTTTCAAAACATGAGACTGCATGGCTAAAGGACTCCGTTTTCTACCTGTTTTTGGTAGAAGAGGCTACATGGAGGTAGAAGGAATGCAGAATAAAGAGAAAGAAAAGAATATGAGCCTGGGTGGGTTATTCTCCTTTGCCTTGGTTCCCCAGCTCTGTCTGGCACATTGGTGTGTCCTGCTCTGCACCCTGGTAGGGGACCTCAAGCTCCTGCCCTCTGCTTTCTGGTTGGTTTGGCCAAAGGGAGGTATTAGTTGAGGAGGGAGCTAGGCATGGAGAGAGGTCTGGATATTTTTCTCCCCTGTACTTGCACACCTTGCCACAGTTTTGGAAAATCCTCTCCCTTTGGCTAGCACTCCCATTGGTTGGTTCCAAGAACAGCATCCTTTCCCTTGGACCCTGCAGGCCTGGGGGCAGCAATGGCTCCTGTCTTCTCTGTTGCTAGTTTCTGGATGCTTCACCATTCCTTGTTGTTTCCCTCAACTCTGCCCACAGCTCTGCAAATCGTCTTCATTAAACTGCTCTCAGTTAAAGCTTTGAGTGTGCCAATGTGGGGATTCTGACTGTAAGGAAAATGGATGTGCTGTGGTCAAGAATAGGCCAAGGCAGACATCTGGTCTAGCGTGACTCAGCAAGTTTGGAGCACAGGCGCACAACCCCGCGCATTATGTAACCACACCACATGAGGCACATTAGGTGATCACCCATGTGAACTCTTGCTTGGCTCGGAGCCACTATTGTCTGTAAAAGGTATAGTTACCCTGCTGATGCTGTACATATGGCTTGCACCCAGAGATGGAGTAAAGCCATGTCAAAACTGACTATGATTCCTTGAGTGTTTTTCCAGCTACCAGCCACTCACCCACCGACTCCCCTCAGACCTCAGTTAGAACCTGACGATTGGCATTATGAACAGGATCCTGAGCTGTGCTGCTGGAATGGGCTGTGATGGAAACCTGACTGGTGGTGGATGGGTCCCTCATGAGCATGGAGCGGCAGTGAAAAAACTGGAAGTGCAGAGAACTGAGAAGGAGTGAGCTTTTGCCTGCAGATTTCAATGGGCATTTTTGACTGTGCTACAAGAAGTACACACCTAGTTCCTGAAGGATGCAGTGCAAGTGAGGGCCCTTCAGGTACAGGTGGCGCACCCGGCGGCCCAGCTACACAGCTCAGAAAAGGAGTTAGAAGGCCGGATGTGGTGGCTCATACCTGTAATCCCAGCACTTTGGGAGGCTAAGGTGGGCAGATCACAAGGTCAGGAGTTTGAGACCACCCTGTCTCTACTAAAAATACAAAAATTAGCCGGGCATGGTGGCGCACGCCTGTAATCCCAGCTACTTGGGAGGCTGAGGCAGGAGAATCCCTTGAACTTGGGAGGCGGAGTTTGCAGTGAGCCAAGATTGCATCATTGCACTCCAGCCTGGGTGACAGAGCAAGACTCTGTCTCAAAAACAACCCTCCCCCCACGGCCCCCCCCATAAAAAACAACAAAGAAAAGAAGGTAGAAGCTGCTGTGAATGGGGACCTCCAGGTGTGGGCAGGGTGCTTGGAGACCTGGCTACAGAGCTTGGAAAAGAAATTAGAGGCTGCTGTGAATGCAGGCTTGGGTCCTTCACACTCACAGATGTGGATAGATTTCATATTGGTTGGGGTTGACCAAGAGAAAATTGATAAGCAGCCCAATGAAGTACTCTTAACTTTGTGGAGATAGTTGTTTTCAGAGCAGCAATTCCAGAGATGTCCAAGTGGGAGAAGGATATTGCTGTGCAACCCAGTCCCACCTGGGTGCTACAGCTCAGAGACTACTTGCTACAGCCAGGTGGGGGTGTAAAGCCTTTTCTGTTTGATCAGGGAAATGGCCGAGGTGTCTGGCTTGGGGACATACTGGATGACCAGAGGCCACATGTGGACTTGGCAATCCACTGATCCCTGCACCTGGATAAGTTTCCAGGCAAGGCTGCATAGATGGCTATGGAGACTGGTGAGTGAAAGTGAAGCCTATATCTCTGCACCTTGGCATCAGCCGCTTGGCTTCCTGCTTATGCACTGCGTATATCTCTCCCATACCTGAATACATTCTGGGGGTGGAAGTTTTACATGGGTTGGCAGCTGTGCCATCTATCACGAGTTTGGTGGACTGCCTGACAACAGAACTGAGACAGCACCCCTATGCAGGGGACTTGGCCGATGCAGTCTTCTCAATTGACATTGCTCTACAGAGCCAGGAACAGTTTGCCTTCATGGGAGGGCAACAATGGATTTTCACAGTGCTGCCACAGGGCTACATGCATAGCCCCACCTTATGTCATGGTCTTGTTGATGATATTATGTTAACCTCTCACTCTCTTGCAGATTTCGAAGCAGCAATGCCCCTGTTGCCTGGGATTGAGAGAGTGCTGCTGAAGCTGCCTTCCTGCCAGCCAACCGGGCTATTCAGCAGATGCAGGCCCTACGAGTGATTGACCAGGGTTGCCCATTTAAATTTGATATGCATGTGACCACAGATGGGTTTGGCTGGGGCCTGCGGCTGTGCATGGAGCACTTTAGAATGATAGTAGGCTTTTGGTCCCAACTTTAGAAGGGAGCTGAGCTCTGGTATTCATTGATAGAGAAGCAGTTAGTAGCTGCATATACTGCCCCTCAGGCTCATGAGAGCATGGCAAGATGAGCTACAGTCATCATGCTGATGATTTACTCAATAGCAACTTGGGTACAGTTATGGCTATGGATCCCCCTGCCTGGGACAGTGTAGACATCCCTTTAGCAAAGTGGGGCACCTACTTAAAGCAGCAGAGTACACTGAGTACAACCCCTTACAGCAGAGTTGCAAGAGGTCTTGGGACCTGTAGTCTTAATGCAAGACAAGGCCATGGGGCCTGAGGTACCCCTAGACATGGTTCTAGCTAAGGTGCTACTGCTGCTTGGACTGCTGTTGCAGTCCAACCTAGTACCGGCACCATATGGTTTGAAACCAGGTATGGACAAAGTAGCCAATGGGCTGAACTCAGGGCAGTGTGAATGGTGATCACCAAGGTGGTGACACCAATGGTAGTCTGCACTGATAGCTGGGCAGTTTATTGAGGCTTAACCTTGTGGTTAACTACCTGCAAGTTACAGAAGTAGCTAGTCACCAGCCCATGTGGGGCCAAGCCATATGGCAAGACCTGTAGGAGGAAGGATGACCTTCTCCAACCACATATGGGGACAAACGGTAACCTGTTGTTGCCTGCCCCAGTGCCCCTAAAGGTAGGAAAATAAAAACCTGGCTTAATGTATAAAGCAGCATTGGGGTAACATCACCATGGGGTGGTTGCCTGCCATAACCTGGAGTTGTTGCTCCCTGTAGTACTGCTGTGGCCTCTGGATTCAGGGTACTGCCCTGCAGGCATGTCTCCCAGTAGAAGAACTCCCTTGGCTTACAGGGTGGAATATAAGGCCTGTGTGTCAGACCTGTGTGTCCAAGGCCTATGTCTCCCTCAACCTAGGGGGTGGAGTGTAAGGAAAATGGATTTGCTGCAGTCAAGAATAGGCCAAGGTAGATATCCAGTCCAGCATGACTCAGCGAGTTTGGAGCACAGGTGCACAACTCCACACATTATGTAATCACGCCACGTGAGGCGCATTAGGTGATCACACACATGAGCTTGTGCTTGGCTCAGACCCACTATTGTCTGTACAAGGTATAATTACCCTGCTGATGCTGTACATACGGCTTACGCCTGGGCTCACTGGTGCCCAGAGAGAGAGTAAAGCCATGTCGAAACTGTTTATGATTCCTCGAGTGTTTTTCCAGCTACCCACCACTCACCCACTGACTCCCCTCAGACCTCAGTTAGAACCTGACACTGACTAAGACACAGTCGTAGCTCAGAGGATATTTGATTTCTTATCCTGGACACTGAAAGCAGTTACATGGATTTTATCATACTTTGGCATAATTTCTCCTTCTGCATACTTTATGGGGTGAGGATACAGAATACGTCCCTGTTGCTAATCTCTAAGTGAACTCTGTACCCTTTAAATCTTCTTGGACAAGCATCCTTGTGGTTTTCACCAGGTGCACTCAATCTAGAACAGGAAGGAGTGTGGATGAAGTTGCTTGTGTGAAATAGTAACAGATGTATGTATCCAGTGCTGTGCTGGTCAATGTTTAAAGTTCAGCTCTGGTGGAGGTGGGGTCTAGGAGGCCCCAGTTTGTAGCATTTACCATTTTCTGTGGTGTAAATATTTTTACCATGCTGATTTTAAACTACAAGTGTAACATCATTGAACATACTTTGGGAAGAGATGCTACCCAGCTCTTGCAAGCTGATGCAAGCTGGTTCCAGCACCTCCCTGTTTACACTCAGTTATAGACAGATTAGGATAAACACATTTATGTTACAGTGGGAATTTCATAGGTTAAAACATTACTGTAAAGAAGTTTGACGAGAAAGTCATTGTGGGGGTATTATTAGTCAGCAGGTGAATATAAATAGGAAGCACAGGTGTGTTTGTGTTCTCAGGGGAGGGCCCTGCTGCTGTTCAGTCACTCCGGGTTTCAAATGCAAAGTGAAGGCAGCCTCGTGATCCTAGAATCCTGAAACATTGTCACAGCTTCTGAACTATTGGATATGTTGGCTTATTATTTGCAAATAAAACTTCAGTTATAGCTTGAAGCTTATTTTATCCTTTCTCAAATTAGTTTTATGTCAAATTAGCAACATAAGGTGAGAATGAAAAAATTAACTAAAAATGACAGAACAACTAACGTGGTTTCTTGTTTTCTTTCTTTTCTTTTCTTCTTCTTCTTTTTTTTTGAGACAGAGTCTCACTCTGTCTCCCGGGCTGGAATGCAGTGGTCTGATCTTGGCTTACTGCAACCTCTGCCTCCCAGGTTCAAGTGATTCTACTGCCTCAGCCTCCTGAGTAGCTGGGATTACAGGCTTGCACCACCAAGCCCTACTAGTTTTTTTTCGAAACAGGGTCTCAATCTATTGCCCAGGCTGGAGGGCAGTGGCGCGATCGTGGCTCACAGCAACCTCCATCTCCTGGGCTCAAACGATTCTCATGCCTCAGCCTCACAAGTAGCTGGGTCTACAGGTGTGTGCCACCATGCCTGGCTAATTTTTTTTTTTGTATTTTTAGATGAGATGGGTTTTCACCATGTTGCCCAGGCTAGTCTCGAACTCCTGAGCTCAGGCAATCTGCCCACCTTGGCATCCCAAAGTGCTAGAGCTACAGGTGTGAGCCACCATGCCCGGCCATAATTTTTGTATTTTTAGTAGAGACGGGGTTTCACCATGTTGGCCAGGCTGGTCTTGAGCTCCTCACCTCAAGTGATCCACCCGCCTCAGCCTCCCGAAGTGCTAGGATTACAGGCATGAGCCACCACCCCCGGCCAACTAATGTGGTTTCATTGAAGTTCTCTGAATATACTCCTGAAATTTGACCAAAATCATATAACCAAATCTTGGCATCTAGAACCCAGGAGCTGGCCCTTAATACTTGAAAGAACAATGTTTGAGGAGAGAAATACATAGAGATAGTAAACAGCAGCTATTAAAGTTGTAGTACTTATAAGTCCCTAAGGTGGGCTTTGATGAAAATATTAATAGGTTCTAAAAGTGGTCAGAGAAATTATGGAATGAAAGAAGTATCATAAATAAGTTATGGAAAACTAGTTAAATTGCAAATTAGTACCAGACTTCTTAAAATAGAATAAGTGCCAATCAAGATCCCCTGTATATCTTTATTTTTCATTTAAAATTTTTATTTTATTTTTTTAATTTTTGAGGTAGGGTCTCACTCTGTTGCCCAGGCTGGAGTACAGTGGTGGGTCATAGCTCACTGCAGCCTTGACTTCCTGGGCTCAAGCGATCCTCCTGCCTCAGCCTCCCAGGTAGCTGGGACTACAGCTACCTGGGAGGCCAATGATGCTCAGCTAATATATATATTTTATTTTGTAGAGATGGGGGTCTTGCTCTGTTGCATAGGCTGTTCTGGAACTCCTGGCCTCAAGTGACTATCTTCCCACTTAGGCCTTTTGAAGTGCTGGGATTGCAGACATGAGACACCATTCCTGGCCTTAAAAATTTTTTTGAAAATTATAAATTTTTAAACAAAGAATTTCAAAACACAGACATTATGTAGCATAGCACACTATATATTTTATAATTTATGTTCCCCCATTTCTGTTCCTTTTTTCAAATTATGTAATATATTAATGTATATTAATATATGCTGTATATATAATGTATAGCAATATATGTGTATATTAATGTGTATATATAAATGTAATATATTCTCAGTGTAACAATTCAAACAACAGAGACATTTATAGAACAAAACTTCAACATTCGTCATTCACCCCACCCCCACAGGTGGTGGTAATCTCTAAGTTGACAAGCATCATCTATTTATATGATAATGCACATATACACACACATTTTAAAAGATTTTTACATGGATGAAAGTCTATATAATTTATTTTTATAAAATATAATTTATTTTCCCTTCACAATATAGCTTGCAGAGATTTCTATTTAAATATGTGTAACCCAATCCTATCTTTTAATTGGCTGTATAGAATAGTTACACATTATTTAACATTTCCTCTATTGACAGGTCATTTAAAAAAATCTTCATAATTAAAGATATGATACAATCTTTTTGCGGGGGATGGAGTCTCACTCTGTCACCCAGGCTGTAGTGCAGTGGCATGATCTCGGCTCCCTGCAACCTCTGCCTCCTGGGTTCAAGTGATTCTCCTGCCTCAGCCTCCCAAGTAGCTGGAATTACAGGCATGCACCACCACGCCTGGCTGATTTTGTGTTTTTAGTAGAGATGGCGTTTTGCCATGTTGGCCAAGGCTGATCTGGAACTCTTGACCCCAGGTAATCCACCCACCTTGGCCTCCCAAAGTGCTGAGATTACAGGTGTGAGCCACTGCGCCTGGCCCTACAATCTTTTAAAAACACATCTATAAAGTAGAATTTTAGTATTGGACTTATTGGGTTAATCCTAATACATTATATCTTTAAATGAAACTGTCTAAAGTCCAGTGGAGACCTGGATAGACCATTGAGAATCTATTCTACTATTTTAAAACTTGCATGCAAATTGAGTTTCTGCAACCTTTTATTGCATTAAATCCATCAGTAGAACTTGGTGGTGTATCAGCACTGAGCTAGGAGTGGTCAGCCCTCTGTGCAGCAATATAGAGATGCATTGTCTATAGAGGATTGAAAAACCGTAAGAAAACTGACTGCAAGTCAGCTGCTCTTTATTATTACCATGAGCTAGCATCTCTAAAAATGTCCGTGATAAAATATTCCTTAAAGAAAATCTGTTGTTGGTTTAAGTTCCAAACAATTTTTATGGCCACTACTAAGTTTTAATAATATGTGTGCTAGCTCCAAATTTACATACATTTATTGCTTGTCATTTAATAAACATTGTATTCTCCAAGAATTAGCCGGGCGAGGTAGCGGGCGCCTGTAGTCCCAGCTACTCGGGAGGCTGAGGCAGGAGAACAGCGTGAACCCAGGAGGCGGAGCTTGCAGTGAGCCAAGATCGCGCCACTGCACTCCAGCCTGGGTGACAGAGCGAGACTCCGTCTCAAACAAAAAAAAAAAAAAAAAAGAAAAAGAAAGAAAGAAAAAAGCTAACTCCTTGATAATGTCACTTTTAGAAGTTCAGGACTAAATTAAGTAAATTTTTTAAAAAGAGGTATATTGTACACCAGGGCATGAAAGATGTGCCCATTTTCTAAGCCAAAGCCAAATTACTTGACCACAGGTATATTCATCTTGTTGATCTGATCAAATCCACTTTTTTTTTTTTTTGAGACAGGGTCTCATTTTGTTGCCCAGGCTGGCGTACGATCTCAGCTTATCTCAACCTCTGCTTTCCCTGGCCCAAGTAATTCTCTAACTGGGACTACAGGTATGAGCCTCTAGGCCTGGCTAATTTTTGTATTTTTGTAGAGATGTGGTTTTGCCATGTTGCCCAGGCTGGTCTTGAACTCCTGAGCACAAAGCGATTGCCCACCTTGGTCTCCCCAAGTGCTGGGATTACAGGTGTGAGCCTCTGTGCCTAGCCCCAATCTACCTTTTTAGCTTCAAGTTAGTTACTTCCTTATATCCTTTAGGCTGCTAATCATAATGGGATAGAAAACAGTTCAGGTATTGGAACAACCTGATACACTAGTTCAAGTAAGACTGGTTACTAATCTGAATGTTTAAAGAAGCATTGACTCTACAGGTTGATGTCTGTAGTGGTGTCATAAATTTGAGATATCAACCTGCATGTTTTTTTCTCCTTCGTTTGACTATACCTCAATTTGGGTGGGAGATTTGGGGAAGATATCAGAACTGCACTTGGGGACAAAGATAGCAAGTTCTTAATAGTCCAGGCTTAAGAGTTACAGGTCCAAGTGCAAGACAGAAAACCTTCCAAAGTGTGTCTACTTCTGGAGTTGTTTCATTCCCTGGGGTGGGAGTGAGAAGAGAATTTGGCAATGAAAGGGTGAGATAGAAATTGACATATTGTGGAATACCTTTTTCTGTTTGAGGATCTGAATAAACAGTAGACCTGTTCGTTACTTCCTGGTCAGGGCCTGAGCACTGTGGGCTTTGTGGAGACTCACCTTCCCCATCCCTAGTTCCTCGCAAATTGGCTGCTGTACGTAGAGCTGATAGCAAAGGGAACTTAAGCTGGAGAAGCTACTCAAGGTTCGGAATTCCAGAGTAGGTGGGATGGTATCTGGAAATTTCTGGGGCACTTGGGCAGCTCCATAGAAGTGAGTGGGAGCACAGTTCAAGCCCAAGTTCTTGATCCTTGTATACAGTTTACATAATAAGTGATCAATGACGTTGTGATAAATCTGATCATCAGACAGTCTCATCTTCGGATTCATTCTCCAGGGCTCATAGAGTACACGTAAACGTTCACTGCCTCTGAGAGAATTAACTAACACCAGTGATAGAGAAGCAGTCAGAAAAATGGGGTATGTTTGTTTCTGATGTGTAATGAACCCTCACTGAGCACACAGTGTCAGGAGATTGCTGTTTATTTGTCATGTCTGAGGACCTTGTGGAAAGGTCATGGTGTTTCTGGACTGTTGCTGTCAATATTGCTGGTGGGCAGGAAGTGGTGAGCTTGAAATTCCCCTTTTCAAGTGTGTAAGGTAAAACCTAAAATAGTCCGTGTGATTTATAGTTTTAATAATTCCCAATGGGAAACATTTTGGCATTTATGATTTTTTCCTAATTGGTTTTCACATATACAAATTATAGAATTTTCATCAGTACTGTCCAATAGAACTTTCTGGGTTGATGGAAATGTATCTACACTGCCCAATACAGTGACCAGCAGCCACATGTCACTATGAAGCACTTGAAATGTGACTAGTGGGACTGAACTTTTAGGTTAATTCATTTTAATTTTAATTTTTCGTTTGTTTATAGACAGAGTCTTGCTCTGTTGTCCAGGCTGGAGTGCAGTGGTATGATCATCGCTCACTGCAGTCTCACACTCCTGGGCTCAAGGGATCTTCCTACCTTGGTTATGGTTATAGAAGTGAGCCACGGAGCCAGGCTTTAATAGCCACAGGTGGCTAATGTCTATCATAATTGGACAGTGCAGATCTAAATTCTCCTTTTTCCTTCCAAAGTCTATGTAAAACAATTCATGAAATAGCTATAAAGGGAGTAAACTGTAACTTTTATAAAACTGTAACTTTGGGCAGGGCATGGTGGCTTGCGCCTACAATCCTAGCACTTTGGGAGGCCAAGGCCGGCAGATAGCCTGAGGTCAGGGATTCGAAACCAGCCTGGCCAACATGGTGAAACCCCATCTCTACTAAATATACAAAAATTAGCTGTGTGTGATGGCGCATACCTGGAATTCCAGCTACTCGGGAGGCTGAGGCAGGAGAATCGCTTGAACCCAAGAGGCGGAGGTTGCAGTGAGCTGAGATTGTGCCACTGCACTCCAGCCTGGGTGACAGAGAGAGACTCCATCTCAAAAAAAAAAATTATCTACTACAATCAATCTTTCTGCAGCCTTGGAATAATGTGCATGGTGGGCTTGTAAAGTAATGTACTTGTTCCATACACCCCAGATTTGTGTGTGTGTGTGTGTGTGTGTGTGTGTATAAGCTATAAATTGCCATTTATGGTATTTATACTCTACAAAGTCTCTGCAAACACTGAATTAGCGAATACTAAAGCATTGCTCCTAAGGAGAAATAAAAGGTTATGTTCCTGCAAGCCTCTGGTCACAATGTCTGTTAACCAATCAACATATAAACTTGTTTTATGTGTGTATCTGTTTAAAGACACCTTATGTAATATATATTGCTGATGCATTACCATTGAAATCACAGCTGGCAGCACTATACCGCCTAACTGATTGAAGTTAACACATGTAATTTCTCTGTAAGGTACCTCACAGCCTTTGTGGACTTTGTAACACTAGGCAGCTCTTCAGCACTCTGCTTGGGGCTATTTTGAACACTGAAGTCAACAAAAAGCACAAACTGTGGACACTCTGTCTTCTTGCTTTAGGTCTCCTATGTAAACACATGTCTATTTTGTGTGATATTTTCCACATTTGCCCGCCATCACACCTGGCTAATTTTCGTATTTTTAGTAGAGAAGGGGTTTCACCATGCTGGCCAGGCTGGTCTTGAACTCCTGACCTCAGGTGATCCACCCGCCTTGGCCTCCCAAAGTGTTGGGATTACAGGCATAAGCCACCATGCCCAGCCTGTAGTAGGTGATTTGTAATGACACTGATGAGAGGGGAGGTTCTAATGGAAGTCAGGGTTCTTATTTCTGGTAGCCTGTGATCACTGTCATAATTTTCGTTTGTATCTTCCTTCTCATTCCTTGGACTCCAGCTCTGCATGTTTTTTCGACTAGGCTCTGCAATGGGGAATCATTTGAAGCAAGGCCAACCTTCCATAGTTTAGGTTCATCCTAATAAGGTGTATAACAAAGGGAAAAATGTCACTCTTCAATGGTATCACTTTTCCCAATATAATGCTTATTCTTCATGGACAGGGAGGAAGCAGGCCCTACTTGTGCTTTTTTTTTTTTTTTTTGAGACAGGGTCTCTCCCTGTCACCCAGGCTGGAGGGCAATGGCGTGATCACAGCATGGCTCACTGCAGCCTTGATCTCCTGGGCTCAAGCCATCCTCTCTCCTAACCTTCCCAAGTAGCTAGGACCACAGGCACACACTACCACACCTAGCTGATTTTTAAAAATTTATTTATGTTTTTTTTTCTAGGGACAGGGCCTCACCATCTTGCCCAGGCTGGTCTCAAACTCCTGGGCTCAAGTGATTCTCCCACCTTGGCCTCACAAAGTGCTGGGATTACAGGTGTGAACTGCCACACCTGGCCTTACTTGCTCTTATTTCAGTAATTATAGTTGTGCTGGTCAATAGCATATTAAATAAGGGTTCTGTAACCGTCAGTCTGTACTAGTTTAGCAGCACGGGCAGGCACACTAGGTCCCCTTAAATAAGTCATGTTGTCATTTTTATCTGCCGCAGAATACTGCATCTTTGAAAGGAATAGGGGTAAGAGCCGTGAGTGGCTTTAGTAGTTGTGAATCCTTCAGCCATAAGTTAAGATTTCAAGGATCAAAATGAAGACATGGAATCTCTAAGAAGCTATAGGACTGTAGCAGAGAACAAAATAGCTATTCTCCCACCTCAGTGTTAAGTAACCTGTGTGATACCCAAAATAAATCTGGACATAAGCTTGCTGCCTCTTGAGGAAGTACAATCAGTTTTAAACAAAATGAACTCCCAGTCTCAGGTAAACCAAACTTTAAATCTGTCTTTTATTTATATAAATATAAAGTGTCTTAGCCAGGAGACTTTCTGGAAACATAAACCATTCTCTTGATTGCAAGTATTAAAAACGAGGCACCCTCATTCTCTACCCCACGGCCTGCATTTATCAACACCCACCTGGTGTGAATGGTTATATTTGCTTGAGCAACTTTGAAGGCAGCTAATTTAGTGCCCTTCTCCAGGTTAGATGCAGTCATGTTATGTATCTTCAGCTTTCATTTGACTGGAAATTGACAATGTGCCAGGATTGTAATGTAAGCAGCTGCCATTTTATTTGTATCTACTCACCATATTTTATTTACTGAGGACATTTTTGTGTCTTTGTAAAAATGCATGTATCTTTTTTACTTGTGACTTGTTTTTATTTTAGGAGGGCATCTGCTACTTCATTTAAGTCTGGAAATAATTTTGAAAGTTAGTTGTCAAAATTTGTCAGCATCCCTCATTCTCCCTTCTGTTTCTCTCCCTCCCCCAACACTCTTAAAGGTAGGTAAGCATTGAACCAGAATTTTGTAATTTCATATTCTTTTTCTTAAAAAGCATCCCCCCACACTCCTGCCCCTCCCCCATGGGCTAAGCCTCAGGCCCCTCAAAACCTGGGTCCATCTCTGTCCCTGTGGCTATGTGGGTGGGTGGTCCCCAGACCTGTCTGTCCTTTTCCCCCATAATATAGGCAACCTCTCCTGGCTTTGGAAGCTAAGCCTGTCTCAAATCAAGCCTGAAGTTTGCGGTTGTTGCAGACGCAGGAAGAGCAGGTGTTCCAGTTTAGAGGTCTGTCAGGCAGGAGAATGCTGTCTTACTCAGGGGAGGGTCTGCTTTTTGTTCTATTCAGATTTTTGACTGAATAGAACACCCATATTATGCATGGCAATTTACTTTACTCAGTGTAGATATTTATTTATTTATTTATTTATTTATTTATTTATTTATTTAATTTATTTTTTGAGATGGAGTCTCGCTCTGTTGCCCAGGCTGGAGTTCAGTGGCACGATCTTGGCTCACTGCAACCTCTGCCTTCCAGGTTCAAGTGATTCTCCAGCCTTGGCCTCCCAAGTAGCTGGGACTATAGGCATGCACCACCACGCCTGACTAATTTTTGTATTTTTAGTAGAGATGGGGTTTCACCATGTTGACCAGGCTGGTCTTGAACTTCTGACCTCAGGTGATCCACCCACCTAGGCCTCCCAAAATGCTAGGATTACAGGTGTGAGCCACCGCGCCTGGCCTCAGTGTACTGATTTAAATGTTAATTCCATCCAAAATATCCTTACAGAAACATGCAAATATCTGGGCACACTGTGGCCCTGTCAGGTTGACACAATGATATGGTTTGTCTGTGTCCTCACCCAAATCTCATTTTGAATTGTAGTTCCCATAATCCCCACGTGTTGTGGGAGGGACCTGGTGGGAGGTGATTGAAGCATGGGGGCTGTTACTTCCATGCTGCTCTCGTGATACTGAGTTCTCATGAGATCTGATGGTTTTATAACGGGCTTTCCCCCGTCACTTTGCTCCACACTTCTCCTTGCTGCCACCAGGTGAAGAAGGATATGTTTGCTTCTTCTTCCGCCATGATTATAAGTTTCTTGAGGCCTCCCAGGCCTGTGGAACTGTGAGTCAATTAAAACTCTTTCCTTTATACATTACCCAGTCTCGGGTATTTCTTCATAGCAGTGTGAGAATGGACTAATACACACATAATATTAATCATCACACTCTACCAACTGAATTAACTGTTATATCTGTGACTGGCCTACTTATATCTGGGTTCATAATAACCCATTGTTATTTTAAGAGATATACATGCAATTGTATTTTAGCAAGCATTATTTGAAAAGTTATTGTGTGTCTTACGAACAAAACGTAGGGAATAAAGGGGAAAATAGGGTTTTATCTTTGAGAAATTTGTCATCTAGGTATAATCATGTGATTAAACTACTCACTGAAACACGTCGAAGAGAATTCAAAGGCAAGGCAATGATTTAGGTCAACTCAGTATATAGATTCTAAGGGGTCTTCAAGCGGGGCAGTAAGAAATCCTCAGGAAAAACTTCAGGTGAGTTTTGAGGCTGCATTAAAAAATAAACACCATAGCAAGTGACTTGATGGGGACCAGGAGGTGGGAATTCCTGTCAGACATGAGCAATATCTGTAGAGATGTCCAAGGCGCAGGGTGGAGGTCTGGTTGATGGAACAGGTTGGGTTGTCTTTAGGGGAAAAGCTGCTGAGAAACAGGCAAGGTGGGCTATGAGCCAGCAACATGGGAATTCAATGTAGTTGCAGAGAGGTTTGAAATTGAGAGGTGGCTTCTCACAGTAGAGAACTGACATTCAGTAAGGACTTCTAACTGAACTAAAGGGAAGAGCAGCTGTGTCCAATAAACAGAATTCTTACTGCAATAGTTTTTCTTTTAAAGCTCTGAGAGCAGTGCTTCCTCATAATGTTAGCCTATGTCTGTCTTTGAAAACTATAAATTTTTTTTCTGAGGCTAATTGAGAATCTGCTATATATAAAGGTAATCATTTTAACCTTAAAAATGTTTATCTCATTATGCCTCATGTCGTCTATAATAACATGCTTAATTCCCTTTCCTATGTCAGTGGTTCCAAATTGCTTCAAGAATACCTCTGGGGGTGGAGAAGAATCCTCCTGTTTCACACGTTGGGCTTCTACCTAAAACAGGGCTTCTATCAAAAAGCAAAAATTGGACCAGCTTTAACATTATTTAGTCTGAATTTTAGTTTTGATTATTATTTAGTTGATGATTTAGTCTAAAAGACAGTGTACCTTAAAAAGAATAATTTACTTCATTATTTCACAAAGTCAACATAAAACATTGTTTGAAGAAAGGGATTTCTGATTTTTAAAAATGACCATGGGTTAAAACTAATAGTTATAGAGAAAATAAAAACCAGCTTAATAAAATTCAGAAAATTTGTGCATGCATGTGTTGGGTGAGGAGAGAGGGAAGGAGAGAAAAGTGATAAAGAGATATTTGATTTATCAGAACATTTGGCTAGAGAATCTTATCTATTATATCTGTAAAACGCAAAAGGAAACACAGCTGTACATTTTTACAAGTGGTATAGATACTCAGAAAGGCACAAACTGGCCATCAACTTTGAGGGGTTAGAGCGAAAACTTAAGAAGTTAATGTTCTATTTTTTCTGATTTCTATCAGCAATATGTTCAAAAAGCAAAAATTGGACCAGCTTTAACATTATTTAGTCTGAAATTTAGTTTTAATTATTGTTTAGTTGATGGTTTAGTCTAGAAGACACTGTGTCTTAAAGAGAATAATGTATTTCATTATTTCACATAAATCAGTTACAAAATAAGTTTGCAAAATAAGGTTGTGATGTGTTAACAGAGACTTTAGGTTGGAAACTCCTAACTTTCTAGCCAAATCTCACTATCTTTTTGTTCCTATAATTTAAAATGTTATTTTGATGACTAGAAATCCATTTCAGATACTCTGGCTGATTGTCTTTCTTTCTTTTCTTTCTCTTTCTTTTCTTTTTCCAGACAGACTTCTCGCTCTGTCGTCAGGCTGGAGTGCAGTGGTACGATCTTGGCTCACTGCAACATCCGTCTCCTGGGTTCAGGCAATTCTCCTGCCTCAGCTTCCTGAGTAGCTGGGACTACAGGTGTGTGCCACCATGCCCAGCTAACTTTTGTATTTTTAGTGGAGACGGGTTTCCACCAAGTTGGTCTGGGTGGTCTTGATCTCTTGACCTTGCGATCTGCCTGCCTCGGCCTCCCAAAGTGCTAGGATTACAGGCTTGAGCCACTGTGCCCAGCCAGCTGATAGTATTTCTAACTCCTCTTCTCCCCTCAAAACTTTTCTTTATCTAGTCAGTAGTTGTCAATCAGGGATGGTTTTGCCCCCTAGAAGATATTTGGCATCTGAGGGCATTTTTGCTTGTTACAATCAAGGGAGGTGATATGGTTTTGCTCTGTTCCCCACAAATCTCATCTCGAATTGTAATCCCTCTGTGTTGAGAGAGGGAACTAGTGGGAGATGATTGGATCATGATTGCTATTCTCGTGATAGTGAGTTCTCATGAGATCCAATGGTTTAAAAGTGTTTGGCAGTTCCCACCTCACTTGCTGTCTCTGTTGCCACCATGTAAGACGTGCCTTTCTTTCCCTTTGGCTTTCACCATGATGGTAAGTTTCCTGAGGCTTCTCCAACCATGCAGTGCTGTGATTCAATTAAACCTCTTTTGTTTATAAGTTACCCAGTCTCAGGTAGTATCTTTATAGCAGTATGAGAATGGACTAATACAGGAGTGCTACTGGGATCTAGTGGGAAGAGGCAGAGATGCTGCTAAATAGCCTACAGTGCACAGAAGAGTCCCCAACAAAGAATTATCCAGCTGAGTTCTAAGGATGGGAAATTCTGGTCTAAATAGATCTATCAGGTCCCATTTTGTATTAGGTGTTGGATTGGTTGTCCATTTTTCAATGCATTCTTTGCTGTAAAAAAACAAAAGGTAGCATCTGTGATCTCAGCAGAAAAAAAAAAAATGCATGCAAGTATTTAGCCTACTTTCAAATTATAAATGCCATGCTTCTTTTAAATAGTCTTAAAATAAATCACTCGTGTGATTGCAAGTAACATTAACAGAGGCCTTCTTCCCCCCAAGAGAGAAAATCCTGATTAAGGAATTTCTAAGTAGTGAGAATAGCAGATTCATGAATTCCACATTAAAAGGTACTTTGGTGCTTCATACTTTTCCTCTACTGAACTTTAGTGTGGGATTGTTGACAATTCTCATCTGATACTCGGTAAAAAATGATCACTCTAATTATTTGAAAAATGGAGAGCAGTTTATATAAAACTCCCCCATTTGCTCTTAGTATCACCAGTGTAAATGATAGTAACCCACCCACAAAGCTTGTCCTTACTGGATTCAAGGAGAACCTTTGTGTTTTGGCCTCCAAGTGGCAGCAACAGCCTCCCTGAAGGCAGCAAATTAAGTGTCAGAGTGATAGTGAGTACTCAATGACATTTGACCTGGATGAATTGCTTCCCTAACTCTCAGTATATCAGAGGGATACCTGTACCGCCATGTTTATTGCAGCACTATTCACAATAACCATGATATGGAATCAACCTAAGTGTCTGTCGATGGATACACAGATAAGGAAGATGTGGTACCTATCCACAATAGAATAGCACTCAGCCAAGAAAAGAATGCAATCCTGTCATTTGCAGTAACACGGATGGAACTGCAGGTCATTAAGTGAAGCCAGGCATAGAAAAGGCAAGCATTACATGTTTTCACTTATGTGTGTGAGCTAAAAAATGTTAATTGCATAGTGTAGAGAGTAGAATGATTTTTACCAGAGGCTGGGAAGGGTGTGTGTGGGGCGGGTGATGGGAGGGATGGGAATGAAGAAAGGTTGGTTAATGGGTACAAACATACAGTTAGATAGAAGGAATAAGTTCTAGCAGTCTATAGTACAATAGAGTGACTATAGTTAACAACAATATATTGTATATTTCAAAATAACTAGAAGATTTGGAATGTTCCCAATACAAAGAAATCATAGATGTTTGAGGTGATAGCTATCCTGATTACCCTGATTTGATCATTATACATTGTACAATACATCAAAATATCACATGTACCCCATAAACATGTACAAATTATGTATCAATAACATTTTTAAAAGTTTCCTTTATTGTAGCAATGATCGGAATTTTCTCCCGGTCCACCTGGGATGCTCCAACTGATATAAGCTCATGAACATAAGCAAAGGGGGTAAGATTTTCATCTCTGAGCGTTTGCAGTAAGAGCATGCTTAAGAAATTAAAAGTTACATTTCTTTCAAGTAAAGAGAAGGGATGTCCAAAACAGCCCACTGAGAGCTGTTTGCTTAACTTCAAGTTCGCTTGACCTTGTTTTGACATCATGTGTATGCTCTTATCTGCCTCATGATGAGAATTTTTTCCTCAGCGCCTGCAAAATATTTTGACTACAATGAAAGCTGATCTATCTTGTTTTGTTCAAATGGATTGGGAAACAAAACCATTAGGAAATCTCGGGGATAGAAATGAAGCCGAAATGGATTAACATTTGTTTTTAATTAATGAGTTCTATTGGTCTGGGTCACTGTGTATAAATTGGAAATGCAAGCTACATTTATTTAATCCCAAAAGGTAGTTTAAACTTGTTTATATGTATATTCTGTGATTCACAGAGCTGTTTCTGAGGTTTTACAATGTGCTTTGAAGTTTCAGTGCTTGAGAGGTGATAAAACAGGGTGATATCCAGCTTTAGGAGGAGGTACAGTATGTACAGTAGGCCTCTTGTCCCTTTCAGACTGTGCTGGGGTGGAACGTGACCTCACTGCTATCAGTAGCCTCACTACCATAAAAGAATGAATGTCCAGAGATCATCACTGGGTCCTTTGATAAAGAGGGCTGATTTTAGAATAAAGAAATCCCAGTCAGCCTGAGTAATCATGTAATCAGAGAAACCACATGGGCAAGGAGAGGGAACTCTTAGCTACTGGCGTGAGAGGCAAAGTCCACTCGGGTGACAACACAACCTTTTCTAGACCCTCAAATAGGGAAGCGCAGCAAGTGACCCATAAAAGTGGGGCCTAACACTAGGTCCATTTTATAATTAGCTTGCTCTTACTCAGGTACCAGTTACACAGCTTATGTTTCATGCTCTGCCTTCTCCTTCCTGTGGCTTGACTGTTAGCCAGCTTGGAGCTTATTGCCTTCAGAAGCATGGTGGTTTTCCTGGAGAGATGATAGAATGTTCTGCCCCTGTGACAATTAAAAAGGAAGGGGCCAGGCGCAGTGGCTCGTGCCTGTAATCCCAGCACTTTGGGAAGCTGAGGCGGGTGGATTGCCTGAGGTCAGGAGTTCGAGACCAGTCTGCCCAACATGGTGAAACTTCGCCTGTAATCCCAGCTACTCCGGAGGTTGAGGCAGGAGAATCACTTGAACCCAGGAGAAGGAGATTGCAGTGAGCCGAGATCGTGCCATTGTACTCCAGCCTGGGCAACAAGAGCAAAACTCCATCTCAAAAAAAAAAAAAAAAAAAGGTGATAAGTACATCTTTGTTCTTTAATCCTCATTGCTACATAAGAGAACACTTTCATATATATTTTTATTTATTTATTTAGAGATGGAGTCTCGCTCTGTTGCCCAGGCTGAAGTGCAGTGGCGCAATCTTGGCTCACTGCAACCTCTGCCTCCCTCATTCAAAGGATTCCCCTACCTCAGCCTCCCAGAGTAGCTGGGACTACAGGTATGTGCCACCATGCCCAGCTAATTTTTTGTATTTTTAGTGGACATGGGGTTTCACTATGTTGACCAGGCTGGTCTTAAACACCTGACCTCAAGTGATCTGCCCGCCTTGGCCTCTCAAAGTGCTGGGATTACAGGTGTGAGCCACTGCACCCAATCTTTACTTTTCATATTTAATCCTATCTCTGCTTGACTGAAGACCAGTGGCTTTCTGGAACTTTTACTCAATTCTCCGACCACTTATTGATGAACGGAAGCTCAGTGGGCCGGAAGTCACCACTTGCTTTTGCCTTCCTGGACCTCAGTCTGAGTGTGGGAGCTTATCCCAGAGAGGCTTGATTTTGATGCTACATTCTCACCTAAATTCATCAGTGAGAGAAATTCTAAATTCTTAGAGCCAGAGGAGTCTAGGGGATTGACATTGTTTTACATTTGAAGAAGTTCAGGACAAATAAACAAAAGTGGTTGTGTAAAGTCACAAGGGCATTGAATGAATGAGTCAAGATTTGCTTGAGGTCTTTTGGGTCCCAGTTTACCAGTCTTTTTACTACACTGCCTGAATGAAGTTATGTAGTGTCACGTTTGGGCAATGCAAAAAAAAAAAAAGTGAAACAAATATTCACAGTGAATTATACTCAGGTGCCCAGAAGACTCAGCTACAAAATACAAATTTATTTTATAGTGTGGTTTCTATGAACATATATCTTCAATAGTCTTTCCTGAAACTAGACCCCTAATTGTGCCACCCAGACAGGATATTTTAAAGCAAGAACCACTGGCCAGGCACGGTGGCTCACGACTGTAATCCCAGCACTTTGGGAGGCTGAGGTGGGTGGATCACTTGAGGCCAGGAGTTCAAGACCAGCCTGGCCAACTTGACGAAACCCTGTCTCTACTAAAAATACAAAATAATTAAAGAACCACCGCTGGTGTGATTTAAGCCCATGGGGATTCTTAACCTGGGCCTGTCATGAGTTTTACAAAGGGTTTATCATTTCGTGAAGCTTCTACTGTAAGTCTCCTTCTATAGGTCGGGTCTGAAGGAGCCAGTCTCCTAGCAGGGGAGATTCGTAGTCGGTAATGAGACTTAGTCGTCAGGGGTACTCTGTTGACCTTTGCGGAAAATGCAGAAGGGGGAGGCTGGAACAATAGGCCTGCTGCTCTGCATCTCTGTGGTGTTACGTGGGATGGAAAATGAGCTTCAAAGCCTAACATGTTTCAAAACCCGAATCAAGCTGAGTCGCCTCCTGTCAGCCCACTGAGAGGCTGTTACCACTAACAGATGCAGCTGACGCTTTGTTATTTTGTAGGGAAGGGGTGGAGGGATCCTGTTGTTTTGCTTCTCAAGTGTAAAGCTTGCTTTTGTGGTTGTGTCATCCTCACCAAAGGCCACATATTTGTATGTATATGAAATGTCCCAAATAGGCAAATTCATGGAGACAGAAAGCAGACTTGTGGATGAGGGGATGGAGGAGGATGGGTAGGGAGTGACTCCTATAGGGTAAGGCTTCTTTTTGGGGTCATATGAAACGTCCTGAATTAGATGGTGGTGGTTGTACAACATAGAAAATATGCTAAAAACAATGAGCTGTTTACTTTTAGATGGTGAATTTCATGCTTTGTGAATTATATCTCAATAAAAAATTAATATATAGTTGTGCCATCTTAAGATGAAAACAGGAGAAAAGTGATGGCTCTGCAATGCTCTGGATGACAATCATGGCAGCTTATGCTTATTGTGCACCAATTATTGTTCTAAGAGCCTGACCTGTGCTCACCCATTTAACCCTCACAGCAGCCCTCGAGGGGGATACTATCACTACTCCCATTTTACAGATGAGGGGACTGAGGCACAGAACAGTCCTGTGATTCATTCATTCAATGTGACACAGCAGGGGCATGGCAGAGTCAGGCTCCTCACCCGGCAATCTGGCTCCCAGGTCTGCCTCTGGCCTGCGGTGCAGCACCCCTTCTGGATTCCACCAACATCGCTGCAGGCAGGATACTGAAAAGACCATGAGAGAGTTCACATGAATGTGGGAGCTTAAGGTGACCCAGTCTTGAGTGTTGGCATGGGCTTCGTCTGCAGCAAAGGTTATTTGCACAAACAGATTAGCCCACCTAACTGTTGTGCCATCGCAGTGGCTGACGTCAATGTCAATCACCCTATTTGTTCAGAGCTGGGGCACACAGGTGTTTCTCGCTGCAGATTGGTCTGTACCCACACGCCTCCACCCTTCCAGGAGACCTTCTGGTGGGTGGGAGGGACGAACAAGCTTGGCACTCACTTCTGATGCAATATTGGCAGCTGTCTCAATGCATGCTGACCTTGAAGGTTATTGTGAGCACACAGTACCATCCAATTTAGGTCCTCTGTAAGAAATATACTGTAAAGCAATTTTGCAAATTGTTTTATGCTTTAAAAATCAGACATCTGATCTCTGGGTGCAAGAAAAATGAGTCACTTTAAAGATCTTAAAATGACCTTCACTTTAAGTCAATAATGCATAGAAATAATGATCTAGCTACTTCCTATTTTGTTGAATACTTCAAAATATATAACATCCAGTGTTCTAATTTATCCTTAGATTTCCCTTCCTCCCTCCCTCCCTCCCTCCCAACAAGTGAAACATAGGTAACTGCTTGGTACCTGGTGCTCTAAGCCATGCGAACTGTGAGCTGAGACAGGGTAGTAGGTAAGAAGAATACAAGGACTAGCACAAACCCATTGCTTGGGTTTGAAGCCCTGCATGGCTACTCATCACCAGTGTACCCTTGGGCAGGTTTATTTAGGCTCTCCCTGCTTCCATTAGAAAATGGAAGTGTGGGCTGGGGGCGGGAGCTCATGCCTGCTGTAATCCCAGCACTTTGGGAGGCCAAGGCAGGTGGATCACTTGAGGTCAGGGGTTCAAGACCAGCCTGGCTAATGTGGTGAAACCCTGTCTCTACTAAAAATACACAAATTAGCCAGGCATGGTGGCATACACCTGTAATCCCAGCTACTTGGGAGGCTGAGGGAGGAGAATTGCTTGAACCCAAAGGCAGAGGTTGCAGTAAGCCGAGATCATGCCATTGCATTCCAGCCTGGGCAACAGAGACTCTGTCTCAAAAAAAAAAAAAAAAAAAAGTGTAAAATGATGACAATAACGACACCTATCTCAGAGTATTGTGGTGAAGTTCAAATGGCCCAGCAAATGCAAAACACTTAAGGGTAAGCATTAAGGCCTGCATTATACCTGTGATTTATCTTAAATCTAGATACTTAAGTCTGATAAATGAACAATTAAAATGCAACAGTAAGCCAGACATTTATTTATGCCAGTCCTCGTACTCTTCAGAGTGTGTTCCATTCATGATGTCATTTGATTATAATATGGTCCCCATTTGACCCACGGGGAAATCGGAAGTGAGAGGGGTTTGTTCAACATCACACAAGGAATTCGTGTCTTAGTTGCTCCAGAACTCAATTTTCCTTATTCCTCAGCCAGTTTTATTTATTCTCAAAAATATTTTTATATAATTTTCATTAATTTCTTAGTGAGAAATTTACAAGAAAAAGGGAGTGTGTTTCAGGATTCAAAAATATTTGAAGATCAAACAACAGAGGCACATTATTGGAGGGACAGAGCTCAAGTCCAGAGCTCCAGCTTCTCTCAGTTCACAGCTGCTAGAGAAAGCCCCTGTTGGGCCCGGTTTGTTCACGGATTACAGATTGTTGGAGCTTGTAGCAGTACCAGGGATAGTCAATCTTAACTTTTCATTTTATGGATTCAGAAACATTTCCAGGGAGCTGGAATGACTTTATTGAGGTTGCTGAACAGGTCAATATAAAACCTGAGAATCCAACGTATTGGTCTAGTTCCAAGTCTATTTCCTTTCCTAACACATTCCCTCTCACGGAGAAGGGAGGATACTCAGTGCTCCCAGGATGGCATCAGAACCAGGAAATGGCCTCCCTCCCAGCCTCCTTGTGTGTTTCTCTCCCACCTCCTTACATACTGCACTGTGAGGCCCCATCTCGCTGGAGAAGCAGGGATCTGCCTGCCACGCTTTGTAATGTCTGAGGTTCATGTACACATAGCACGTTCACTGCCGTTCTCTGTTCCTGGGTTACAGCAAAGCACTCTCTTCTACATCCAGTTCTCTCAAAGCATATTTCCTTCCATCTAACCACCAGACTTGGCAAATCATTTAATGTTTCTGTGAATCAGTTTTTTTACTAGTAAAATAGGTACAATTCCATACATTTCATAAAGTTTATGAGAGGATAAAATGAACTAATAAATGTATATGCCATGGCACCGTGTCTGGTATAGAGTTAATATTGTTTCAGTATTATTATCCAGGACTGTTCTTCGGATTCATCTTACTATGGATGGATACTCTCTTGGTGGGAGTCGGGACAAGAGATTTGCTCTGGGCTCCGTATCCCGCAGTCTCGTATCTCTGGCTTCTGGTTTACCCAACTTCTATTCTCAGTATTCTCAAGGGAAGCTTTACTAACCCTTTTTTGATGAACCCCTAAAGGTACTGGTCTAGGTTTCTTTTTCTGATTAGAAGGTATGATCAGAGACATAATTTATATTCATCCAGAATGCTAAAGAGAATTGTGCATGCCTCCTGTCAAAAAGAAACATGCACATATGACATTGAGAAGTCTCCAGAAGCAGTGGTGGGGTAGGTTCCATTTTTCCTGGCTATGCCCAGGCAGTGTGCTGCCCCTCCGGACGGAGAGCCCAGTGTCAGAAGAGCGTGTGCTGATGCCTTTTCTCAGGAATAATGCACAGGTCTTTGCTGAACTCTCTGCATTCTCTTGGCTGGCATCTCTATCTATAACAGCACACAATTATTTAGCGCTGGGGGCTTAGCCTAGCACAGGCTTTTCATATCCAATTGAAGACTCGCTTGCTTGCCTTCATCTACTGCTCAACTGTGTACCTCTTAATAGTAGAGATTATCTTGTTCATCCTTCCTTTTCAAATAAATCACTGAATGGACAAACTCTAAAGCAAGGGAAACATCCATGAACAGGGAACAAAAGGTGTAACTTACTGAACTCTCCAGGCTTAGAAGATGAGACTTGGCATGACCTGGCATTACCTTATCTTGCACTGCTCTCTCCTTTGCCCTCAGTGTGACCATCACTCTGGCCTTCTTTCATTTCCCTGTGCTCGTCATGTCCAGTCCTGCCATGCAGGGCGTGTGGTATTGTCTGGCAGGTTGTGCAGCACCCAAGGCCGCCCTATCAAAGGGTGCACTGATGCTGTTGAATACAAATATCATTCAAGCCACAAACCATGAATGGAATTTTAAATTAAAATTTCTTGTAGCCTTGTTAAAAAAGTAAAAATAAAACTAACCAAAAACCAAGTGAAATTAGGAATATGTTTTATTTGACCTAACATATCAAAATAGTGTAATTTTAACACGTAATCAGTATAAAAATAATTGAGATAGTTTATATTTTTTACACAAAATATTTAAAATCTAATGTGTATTTTGTAGCATAGCACATCTCAATTAGTCACATTTTAAGTGCTCAGTAGCCACAGGCGTCTGGTCACTATGGTATCAGGTGGCATAGGGTTCTGCCATGAACACTGCAGATGATGTATTATAGAATTGTCTAAACAGTTTTCTGGAAGCTTGCAGTAAAAATCTTGCTCTAACACAAAATTAGTAAATTATGACAATTTTCCAATGGAGGCAAAGGGATCGAGGAGTTGGTAACTGTTTTCTAATCTACACACACATGCTGTCTGGACCAGTGGCCTTGCTACCATGAGGCTTTTGCACATGCTGTTCCCTCTGCCTGGAAGCCACCTCTGCCCCTTACCCTTTGGTTAACGTCTGCTGGTGTTACTGTTAAATTGTCACTTCAGTAAGGTCTTTATCCTATCTCATTGCAGAACTCTATTTCTTTGCTTATAGCACTTATGAGGATTTGTAATGATATATTCATGGGTGAGATGATTTGATTACATTCTGTCTCCAACACAAAATGGTCAACTCTAAGAGGGCAAGTTTAATTCTGGTTTTGCTCATTGTGAATCTCCAACTTGGAGCATAGCACTTGGTGCAGAGAAGCTCAGCAAAGATGCCCTAAGCAACTGCCTGGCTGGACACACAAGTCAATGGCAACCAGCCTGAGCCATGTGAGACACTCATCTCCCATGACTCTGGATATAGGCGCTTTCTTCTCGGCCACCAGGAAAAGGCAGAGATGAGGATGTCATCCAGGCCTTCTCAAGGAAGAAAGCTGACTGTCCTCTCTTTCATGGTTCATAGGTGTTTCTCATTTGATGTGTGTTGAATGCGGCTGGTTGGTTTCATCTGAAGCTATTCCCTGGTCTCAGATGCCCTATGTCTCTTTAGAGCTGAATAACCTTGAGTTTTATCTTTGACTCATTCAGGAGATTAAATCTTTAATGGCCACTTAAACACATTTTTAAAGTAGGTCAGTTGGTCATAGGGAAAGCCAGCAAGTCAGCCGATAAAACACTCTAAATCTTGACATCTACAGGATTGTGTAAGTACTTATTTGAAATCTGGGAGATGGCAAGCTGGAAAATGTACTTCATTGCTTCATATACTATCTTCTCCCTTACCATCCTCTTAGGATTCCCATCAACAAATAAAATCCAGGCCAGTCGTGGTGGCTCATGCCTGTAATCCCAGCACTTTGGGAGGCTGAGGCAGGCCAGTTGCTTGAACCCAGGAGTTTGAGACCAGCCTGGGCAACATGGTGAAATCCTGCCTTAAAAACAAAAACAAAAACAAAAACAAAAAAACCTCAAAAATTACCTGGATGCACACCTGTAGTCCCAGCTACTTGGGAGGCTAAGGTGGGAGGATCACTTGAACCTGGGAGGCAGAGGCTGCAGTGAGCTGAGATCTCGAATCTGCACTCCAAGCCTGAGTGGCAGGATGAAATTTTGTTTCAAATAAATAAAATCCACACACAGATCAGTTACAAATAAAAGCTATAAGATAAATTATGGACACTAGGCAAATTCTTTTAGCATTTTAATTTATTTAGCAAATTAATTAGCATTAATTATGTGTTTATAGTGTTTAATATAATGGTCAAGATTTGGAGCTCTAATGTCAGACTACCTGGGTTCAAATTCGCTAGCTGTGTGACCTTGGGCAAGTTACTTAACATCTCTGGGGCTCAGTTCACCATCTGTAAAAATGAGAATTTACCTCCTAAGTTCTGAGGCTTGCATAATGTGTGATACAGAGGGTGATCCATCCCAGAAGTTATATTTAACTTTTCCAGAAGTTTGTATCTATATGACATTATAGAGCTGGTTAAAAATGGACACTTCAGCCAAGCATGGTGGCTCATGCCTGTAATCCTAGCACTTTGGGAGGCCGAGACGGGCGGATCATCAGGTCAAGAGATTGAGACCATCTTGGCCAACACAGTGAAACCCTGTCTCTACTAAAAATACAAAAATTAGCTGGTCATGGTGGCACGCCCCTGTAATCCCAGCTACTCAGGAGGCTGAGGCAGGAGAATCACTTGAACCTGGGAGGCTGAGGTTACAGTGAGCAACCAGTGAGATCGGGCCACTGCACTCCAGCCTGGGTGACAACGCCAAAAAAAAAAAAAAAAAAAAAAAAAAAAAAAATGGACGCTTCAGGTAATTATCGTGCAGAAACAGCCTCAATTTAGGGGACACAAACCAGGTCCCCTAATATTTCTTTTTCTTCTTTTTTTGAGACAGAGTCTTGCTCTGTCACTCCGGCTGGAGTGCAGTGGTGTAACCTCGGCCCACAGCAACCTCCACCTCCTGGGTTCAAGCTATTCTCATGCCTCAGTCTCCCGAGTAGCTGGGATTACAGGCGTGTGCCACCACGCCTGCCTAATTGTGGTATTTTTTAATGAGAAGAGGGTTTCACCATGTTGGCCAGTCTGATCTCAAATTCCTGGTCCAAGTGCTGGGATTACAGCTGAGCCAATGTGCCTGGCCTAAGAACCCACTAATATTTCAATTGTTCCTTGAGTTCTTGATAAGGCCTTACTGAAAAAAAAGTTTTAACCAAAAAAATGCCTTCCATTACTAAAGTGAAAATAGAACTGGTGACTTTTGGGTGTTGGGCCAGATCTCACTGAGGACTTTAAATTTCAGGCCTGTCTCTGAAATTTAGAATTCTATATCTTATGGCTAAAATAGTTAAGTAGGAAAAAATAGGTAAGACATATAAAAGGCAATAGAAGTGTTTCATAAGTTAGGAAATGCTCAGTGCTCATATTAGTCAGTTTATTCCAACCAGGCTCTAATGATCTTGGAGGATAATTTGGCTCAGCTGGGGAGGTAAAGCAACACATCGTTATTAAACACTTTCTGCTCTAATTTCTATCAGGCTTGGCAACCTGCATGTAAGGTGGTTTCTTACATAGTAAGATTAAAAGGAAGCTGCCTTGAAGTGTCTTGATCAAGACTGTGTCTTGTACAAATCTGCCTAAGCGCCTATAAGCCCCACAATTGAGATATACTCCTTTGTATGGAAGTATTCAGTCTCAGGCAATATCACGTTAAAATGGAAATTTTCCTCCCCGACCCCCTCCCTTACCCTAAGAGAAAGTGTGCACTCAGCTATTCTCAGCAACAGCTTCCTTGGGCTGTCTTTGACAGGGGTCCTCAACACCAGGCCACCAGTCCATGGCCTGTTAGGAACTGGGCCACACAGCAGACAGGTGAGCCAGCATTACCACCTGAGCTTCGCATCGTGTCAGATCAGTGGGGGATTAGATTTTTCACAGGAGCATGAACCCTATTGTGAACTGAGCATGCGAGGGATCTAGGTTGCCTGCTTCTTATGAGAATCTAATGCCTGATGATCTGAAGTGGATCAGTTTCATTCCAAAACCATCCCCTCTGCTGACCCCACTTCCATGGACAAATTGTCTTCCCTGAAACCAGTCCCCAGCGCCAAAAATGTTGGGGACTGTTGGTCTTTGACACTTGGCAATGGTAATTGTGGGAAGGACATACAGGTTTTTACATCAGAGCCATGATGTAGGAAAAACTCTCTCAAAGCATGTTTTCCTGCTACTCTTTTTTTTTTTTTTTTTTTTTTGAGACGGAGTCTCGCTCTGTTGCGGAGGCTGGAGTGCAGTGGCGCAAGCTCTGCTCACTGCAGGCTCCGCCTCCCGGGTTCACGTCATTCTCCTGCTTCAGCCTCCCGAGTAGCTGGGACCGCCACCATGCCCGGCTAATTTTTTTTTTTTTGTATTTTTTTTAGTAGAGACACGATTTCACCATGTTAACCAGGATGCTCTCGATCTCCAGACCTCGTCGTGATCCATCCACCTCGGCCTCCCAAAGTGCTGGGATTACAGGCGTGCGCCACCACACCTGGCCATTTTCCTGCTACTCTTATACCACCACCACAATCACCAACACAGAAGACTTCTGTGACCAAATGTGTGGGGGGTTTTCCTCACACACCAAGCAGTGAACATCAGTGGGGTGTCTTCCAATTCAATTCAGACACCATCTACCTGGAGATATGTCGGATCCCACAGGCTGGGGGCTCAGTCCTATAAGACTGCTTCCCATAACTCCAGACACCAGTGGTAGCAAGTCCAGGCTTCCTGAACTTGTAACCTATGGGCTTTGAGTTGGGGTTTCCACAATTCCCTCTTTGGGTTCTACTAATTGCTGGAGCGGCTCACAGAACTCAGGGAAACACTTACGTTTACTGGTTTACTAGGAAGGACATTGTAACGGATACAGATGAGAAAACGCATAGGGCAAGGTATGGGCGAAGGGGTGAGGAGCTTCCATGCCCACCCTGGGGCACCACCCTCCAGGAACCTCGACATGTTCACTAGCTGAAGCTTACTGAACCCTGTCCTCTTGGGTTTTTATGGAAGTTTTGTGATGTCAGCATTCCTTCCTCCAGCGTATAGGGCAGGACCCTCTTTTGGGAGGGTCTTAGGACCTACAATCAGAAAGGTGGGGGAAGATTAGATTCCTGCTTTGGGGCCAGTGGAAGGAGGACAGGAGAGAGATTCTACATCCTGAGGCCTGCCCATGAGGCCCAACACCCCCACCATGATAACAAAAGATGGTAACAAGGTCTATGGGAGTTATGAACCAGGAACTGTTGATGAAAAGCAATATATAACACAAACATCAAAGCTTAAAACTGGACCTTTATAAACGAATTTTTTTTTTTTTTTTTTGAGATGAAGTCTTGCTCTTGTCACCCAGGCTGGAGTGCAATGACTCGATCTGAGCTCACTGCAACCACCACCTCCCAGGTTCAAGAGATTCTCCTGCCTCAGTCTCCCGAGTACCTGGGGTTACAGGTGCCCACCACCACACCAGGCTAAGTTTTTTTTTTTTTTTTTTTGTATCTTTAGTAGAGATGGGGTTTTACCATGTTGGCCAGGCTGGTCTCGAACCCCTGACTTCAGGTGATCTGCCCACCTCGGCCTCCCAAAGTGCTGGGATTGCTGGTGTGAGCCACCGCGCCTGGCCACAAAATTGTATTATCTTTACAAGTTCTTCAAGTTTAGGGTTTGTTTTCTTGCTTATAATGAGGGGTGGTATTAATAGACTACTCATTAGGGCTGCTACAAAGATTGAATTATGTGATGGCTGTAATGCAGGAGTACACAGTTACTCAAAATAGTTGTCATTACCCTGAGAAGTGGAGTGGCAAATTATGATAGAGAAAGACTGAAGTTCAGATTAGAGGCCCTGCCTGGATCTGCTGATCCAGAAGACAGGAGAGAGCATGAGGCCATGGGTTTGTGAGTGTATGGCGAAGAGGCCTAGGGAAGAAGAGGGGAGGGAAAAGAGCTCAGGAGTTTGAGACCAGCCTGAGCAACATAGGGAGACCTGGCAAAGGGAGCAACATAGGGAGCATCTGGCAAAGGGAGAAGGATGCCAGCACAAATATCACCGACTTTAAGCTTCAGACTTATCACAGCACCTGGGTGACGTATGTGAACTAGAATTAATAGAACGATAATGATGTCAATACATCAATCACAAGGTAGGAAAAAAATAATATACTGCATATATGGAAAAGAACTGTAACATGTAATCTAAATTTTATGTAGATTCACTGATTTATGCAATCTGCTTTGACTGCCCAGTATCGAGCTTGCTAGGTACTGTTCTAAGCGCCAGGGGATACAGTGATAAGAATAACAGCCTGTGGTCACGGAGCTCACATGCTTATGGGGGAGACAGAAAGAAACCAATAAATATAGAATCTATCAGGTAGTGATGAATGTTAAGAAGAAGAAAAAAGAGGGTAAAGATATAGGAAGTGTTGAGGGATGGTATTTTAGATAGGGTGATCAGAGTCCTCTCTAATATGGTAAAACTTATTAAAAAACAAAAACACTCTTCATTTGTTCAACTTACTGAACACACCCATTTGGAGTACCAATTATGTGCTAGGTTCTGTGCTAAGAGACGGTAACAGTCATGGAGAAGAGTCACAAATTCCTTCCCTTTCATGGAGCTTTCATTCTTATGGAGAGGAGGAGAAATAAATGTATAAACAAATAAATAACTTCATACGGTATAAATGTGTAAAGGCAATAGATGATAACATGGGGGAATATGATAGAATTGTTCTTTGGAGGTGGGGGCAGGGATAGGAGAAATGGGTGAGCAGTTGTAAGGCAGAATTAACAACTCTAGGCTGGGTGCAGTGGCTCATGCCCTGAGCTCAGGAGTTTGAGACCAGCCTGAGCAACATAGGGAGACCTTGTCTTTATTCAAAAAGTAAAAAGAACTATAAAAAAGAATTAACATCTCTAGAGGACTTTAACAAATACGTGATAAAAATTATAATTTAGACTGGGCATGGCAGCTCATGCCTGTAATCCTAGCATTTTGAGAGGCTGAGGTGCAGACAGCTTGAGCTCAGTTCAAGACTGGCCTGGGGAACATGGTGAAACCCGTCTCTACAAAAAACACAAAAATTAGCCAGGCATGGTGGTGCACGCTTGTAGTCCCAGCTACTTGGGAGGCTGAGGTTGAAAGATCACCTGAGCCCAGGAGGTAGAGGTTGCAGTGAGTCGAGATTGTGCCACTGCACTCCAGTCTGGATGACAGAGCTAGACCCTGTCTCATAAAAAATTGTAACTTTTTTTTAACATGTAATATGTGTATCTGTGGTCCTAGAACATCTTTAATACATCAGAATATGTTAATAAGAATTTGGCCACAATTAATTTCTATGTATGGGAGTATGAAAAAAATTGCTAGGATATTGTATACATCCCCCCACACTTTTTTAAAAGTCCATCTCCCTATTGATGGACCTGAGTTTTCCTTCTTTATGGTCCCCCAGGACTTGAGTATTTTAAAGGAGAGGCTAACATTCTTCATACACTTCACTTACTTGAACCATCTCAGCATATCCACCATGTGCTGACATCTCTAGCTAAATGCAGTATGCTTAATATTGTAGTTTAAGGCACTCTGGTTATTTCTAGAATAATCTTGAGATCTTTACACGGCCCAATATGACTACCCTTACTCTCCCAAAGTGAAGGCTTAAGGTTGGCTTTTTCAGATCTACTCTCTGTTACTGGGACAGTGTTTAAACAATTTGTAAATGATCCCAGACACAGAAAGCCTTATGAGGTCTTTTTTCAATGGTTCTGGCTGGAGAACTTCAGGATGGATTCCTTCCAGCCATTTTGAAATTGGGTCAAAGTCTCTTGTTTAGAGAGTTCATTCTTAAGATATTTTGTCCCCATTATTTAGTTACCTAAAAACGTAGTAATCTGCTCTCCTCAGACTTTAACTGCTTTTCCAGGTAAACCCTTCTATTTCTATAGCATGAAGTGATGATAAATAATATGTTATTGCTTTCCTTTCTGTAAGTCCAGGCTGCACCACATTCACTTATCAATAACTTACGGGCAGCTCTGCCTACATATCCCATAGGCTGAGAAACTTAATGGAACTCTTATTTCCCTTCCAATTGGTTCTACCTCCTGTGTTTCTTCTCTTGGTTAATGATTTCCTACTTCAGTCACTTCAGCCAGAAATCTAAAGGTCATTGTTTTTCTTTTACACACCCCTCTCACCAACTGCTGGTGGGTGAGTCCCATTGTTTCTACTCCTTGACGTCTACAAGATCTGGCCTCTTGGTCGGGCACAGTGGTTCATGCCTGTAATCTCAGCACTTTGGGAGCCCAAGGTGGGTGGATCACCTGAAGTCAGGAGTTCGAGACCAGCCTGACCAATATGGTAAAACCCTGTCTCTACTAAACACACACACACACACACACACACACACACACACACACATTAGCCAGGTGTGGTGGTGGGCACCTGTAGTCCCAGCAACTTGGGAGGCTGAGACAGGAGAATCACTTGAACCCAGGAGGTGGAGGTTGCAGTGAGCAGAGATTGCGCCACTGCAGTCCAGCCTGGGCGACAGCAAGACTCTGTCTCAAAAAAAAAAAAAAAAAATCCATCCTCTCCTCACCATACCCCAACTGTTGTCTCAGTTCAGCCCTCAATTATCCTCTTGTGCTAGTTGTAACTTCATCCTTCACACAGTTAACTGAGAGATCTTAAGACACAAATCTGATTATTTAGCACTGTGTTACTTAAATTCCTCCTAGGTTTTCAGTCAGTGATTACAGATTAAAACTCCTTGGCATGGTGCAGAAGACCCTCCTTCACTGGGGTCATGCCAACCTCGTTTAGACTCATCTTGTTCTGTTCCATGTTGCTGTAGCTCCAGCAACCATCCTTATGATCATCATGCCACACATATTGTGCCAAGAGCCTCCCGGGTAGGATTTCACTTACTTTGCAATTAATTTTCACAACACTCTTATCAGGTAGGTACTATTCTTACCTCCATTTTACAGCAGGTATAACATTCCCAAGGTTACACACCTGGAGAATGAATTTTCAGTACAGGTCTGCTTTCTCAAGTCTGGGCTTGTGACAATTTTGCCTTACATTATGTCCATATCTCTGACTTGTGGCACACTTCTTTAGCTCCATGGCATTTGCACTTACCATCGCCCTTGGTCAACATGCCTTCTGCCACACACTTCGAGGACATTCTTTAAACAGTACTTCCATAGGGCAGCGGGATACACCACACCCTCCTTCAACTTCTATCACACCCCCTCCTCTCTTGTGGCTTCCACAGTTCTGTACGGCACTTTCTATCACACCCCCTCCTCTCTTGTGACTCCCACAGTTCTGTACTGCACTTATGTTTTGCATGTCTAGTATGGTTTGGCTGTGTCCCCACCTAAATCTCATCTTGAATTGTAATCTCCATAATCCCCACATGTTGTGAGAGGGACCAGGTGGGATGTAATTGAATCATGGGGACAGTTTCTCCCCATACTGTTCTTGTGATAGTAACTGAGTTCTCACAAGATCTGACGGTTTTATAAGTGTCTGGCATTTACCCTGCTTGCACTCATTCTCTCCCCTACTGCCCTGGGAAGACATGCCTTCTGCCTTGATTGTAAGTTTCCTGAGGCCTCCCCAGGGATGTGGAACTGTGGGTCTATTAAACCTCTTTTCTTTATAAATTACCCAGTCTCAGGTATTTCTTCATAGCGGCATGAGAACAGACTAATACAAGTTCTGACCCCCACCTCTGGGCTATATATTCCTTGAGAGCAGAAAGAGTATTTTATTATTTGTAGAACTCTAGTGCCTAGTACAGTACCTGAAACATGGCAGGCTAAATGCCCATCAGTGATAGACTAGATAAAGAAAATGTGGTGTATATATATATATATATATATATATATACACCATGGAATACTATGCAGCCATAAAAAAGAATGAGATCATGTCCTTTGCAGGGACATGGATGGAGCTGGAGGCCATCATCCTTAGCAAACTAACATAGGAACAGAAAACCGAATACCACATGTTCTCACTTATAAGTGGGAGCTAAATGATGAGAACACATGGACACATAGAGGGGAACAACACACACTGGGACTTACCAGAGAGTGGAGTGTGGGAGGAGAGGATCAGGAGAAATAACTAATGGGTACTAGGCTTAATACCTGGGTGATGAAATAATCTGTACAACAAACCCCCATGACACGTGTTTACCTATGTAACAAGCCTGCACATGTATCCCTGAACTTAAAAGTTAACAAAAACATGGCAGGTACTCAACAAATATTTGTTAAATAAATGAATGAGTATATGAATGAATAATTAAGTCTGGGAACAGGATCAAGGCTGAGCTTAACCATCCTCTTTACTAAAGCGAGTTGATGGAAGTCTTTACCTCTTATCTGTTAAACTCCCTCCCTGGATTTCCCAGCATCTGTAGTCTAAGTTGAACACACATGCGTTTATTCCCTCATTCATTCATTCCTTAAGCATGTATTGAGTGCTACTAAGTCCCAGCTAAACTCTATGATGCGAAGATGAATAGCAAGAATCTCTGTCCTCAAAGAGCTCACAATGTAAAAAATGGAAACTAGTCAGTAGATGATTATAATACAATGATACACACTTAAAAGAAGTATTGTGTAATATAGTGAGCTTGCATAAAGAAGAAAGTCTCTACTTCATGTAAGGAAAGAAGGAGGGATTTACGAGATGACATAGGACATAGGAGCTGATTCTTTTTTTTTTTTGAGACAGAATCTTGCTCTGTTGCCCAGGCTGGAGTTCAGTGGCACAATCTTGTGTTCAAGCGATTCTCCTGCCTCAGCCTCCTGGCTAGCTGGGATTACAGGTATGTGCCACTATACCCGGTTAATTTTTGTATTTTTAGTAGAGACAGGGGTCTCACCATGTTGGCCAGGCTGGTCTCGAACTCCTGACCACAAATGATCCACCCGCCTTGGCCTCCCTGAGTGCTGGGATTACAGGCATTAGTCACAGTGCCCAGCCTAGCAGCTGAGTCTTAAATGATGTGTAGAGGTCAAGTGGAAAAGGTAGGAAGCAAAACGATTTCAGGGTTTTGGAAAGGCTTAAAATGAAGGGCATTGGAAGCAGCAAGAAAAGTACAAAGACATAGAGGCATATGGGTTCATGGGATGATGAGGGTGGTCTCCCTGTATGGGAATGTGAAATTGAGAGTTAGCTGGGATCCAGGTCCACACAGATTTTGGGTGCCCCGGGAAGGAGTGCACACTTGATTGTAAACACAGGAGCACCAGTGGAGGAGTTCAAGCATGCAAATGAAGCGATCCCTTTTTTTTTTTTTTGGCTTTTAGAATGATCACCCTGGGATGTACATGAAGAATTGATAAGGTCCTAAGTTAGGACAGTTGCTGTGGGAATGAAGAAGGAGGGATGGAATTGAGAGATGTTTGAGATCTAGAACAAACAGAACTTGACAACTGAAGAAATGTGGGTAAGCCCTAAAGAGAAATGTGGAAGAAGTGGGGGAGTGAAAATTAGTGTCTCTAAGTGAACTTGGGATATATGGTTCTATCTCTTTAAGAGAAAAAATGATCCAGATACAATAGGAAGCTAAAGGATTTTTTAAATACTCATTTAATTGAATACAAATATTCCCTTAAAAACTTTTTTTTTTTTTTTTGGATGGAGGGCCATATGGTGCCTTTAAATATTTAAGTACTTTTGTGTCAGGGATATGTTCCAAAAATCCGTTGGTAGTTAATCTCTCTGAATTAGTGGCTCTTCAACTTGGGTTCTTTAGGCCCCTGGGAACAAGAAGGACCTGGGCAGGCAGAGCTCAGGGCCGCTTCCAGGCTGCAGCAACCACAGCACCACCCTTATTTGTTGTCACCCTGAGCTTACATGTGGAATTTCAGAAATGGCTCTGGAGCTGTAAAATCTTCAAAATCACTAGTCTAATTATCAGTTACTCACGTAATATGTTTTGTTAAAGTGTTTGGTTGTAGTTCTGTGTTATGGAGTGTTTCTTTGTTTTGTTTGTGTTTATTGTTTGTTTCTATCTTGGAAAATGGGGCTCCCTTCAGGGGAGCTATATTCACAAATCTGGTATGTTGTGTCCGATTCTCTTTAATGGCAGAGAAAGGTTGTCTTACTTGCCACATTTTCTGTTTCCTAATAAACACACAGCCATCTCAGGCCACAACGGTCCATGTTTCTCTTAACAATGGCATTAGAATAAAACATCTGTCACCAGAGCAGTCCACGGGGCCCTTGGTGTTTTTTCCCATCAGTCTTACTGAGGTGAAAAGTGAAAGCTAGCCACGAATCAGCTGAGAATTAGCACAAGCTGTTGTTTTTTGAGTTTTCCAAATATTTTCCGACTCCCATTGTGTGTTTTTGTGTTTTGCACTCAAAACCCTTGCCCAAACCTCCTCCAACAGCATCCCTTCCTGGATTCCGAAGTCATGTGGAGAGCAAACAAACTCCTCATAGGTCATTAATGTCATGGATGTATTTATATGTGTTAAAAATGAGGAGATGACTAGAATACATATTTTTGTTACCTTTGGATCCACAAATTCATTTTTTTAAAATTAAGACCTTTGCAAACTGAATTTATAAAATCTATGTTTGATTTGTATTTGGGGTATGGTTTCAACTGAAGAAATACTTAAAATGTATTTAAAATGAAAATCACACCGTCGTGGAGTTAGCAGGCATAGAAATTGAAGAAACGATAGGTAGAACAAGAAAAGACAGAAAGCTGAGTGACTTAACTACAAAGCACAAGCATATCCATATTTTTCTTTTTCTGATATATGTATTTTACTGCCCATGGACAGACTATTCTTGGAAAAAATCTTCTGCTTATATCTTTTTTGTTAGATACTTTGAATTTTCAGTATGACTTTTCCCCTGCAACCATCATTAAATTCTCTAAATAATAACAAGACAGTTTTCCTTTTTTCTACCTATGTTTATGGGAACTGTATTAAAATCGATTAAAATAAATCATGTGTGTTAAGTACTAATCTCATTTTCTTTCTTTTATTCCCATGGCCAATGTTATAGTGTCGATATGGATGCCTTTGTGCCCTAGGAAGACAGAAAACAGAGGTTATCCATCTTTGCCAAGGAGATTGATGTCTTAGTCAATATCATCGTGGGACACCTGGAAAAACTGGCCTCTCTTCTCCCTAGAACTCCTTCTGATTTTCAGCTCACCAGGGGTCCTGCTCTTGTTCCTTCCATTATTATAGTGAGAGAATGTCAAGCTTTAGTAACTCCCTGTACAAAATGCCCTTGAAGAAAGATAAGGAAGTCTCAGAAAAGAATAGGTTCTCATTATACTTCCTCCACTTGGAAAGTGTTATTTGACTCAGTTTCCCTCTCACTTGGGGATAGTGGGTGTCACAGGCATCCTAGGTCTATTGCTTTTGATACTTACTGCAGTCAACACAATAGTAAGGTCTTTTCTGTGATATTCCTTTTGCATTTTACATTGTCTCACTAAGTTTCAAAACATCTAAGAACGACCATTTCCTTACATTATAATTTAAAGTCAGCTCTCTGCTTTGTAACAAGCCAATTAGTTCCACCTTGCAACAAAGAGGGGGAGAGAAGCTGTTGTTCTAAATGTTAGGCCATTTTTTCTTATTATTTTAAATCAGTGTTCCATTTTTCCCTGTTGCTTTTTAAACTCAAAACCTGTTGTGTGATTTTATTAAAGACTATGAAAATGTTTGGGAGGAAAATGAAAAACATCTCCAAACACACTAATATTTTAAACCCCTTTGGTACGTACACACAGAATCTATTGTAGTTTGCATGTGGGATCTTGATTGTGTAGCTATGAATTATTTAAACACAGCTTATGCAACATAGAGAACTATTGTCTAAAACTATGAATAATCATTTCCTTATTTTTGAGGTCGTGTGTTTATTGGTTCTGCTGATGTCATCAAGGGATATTTTATTCTCTACCGGCCTAGCTTTCAGACTTGCTTCTGGCTTTGACTGCCGGTCTATTAACAAGTTTTTCTGAATTCAACCTGTTCCGCGTGGAAACCGTGTCACATGTGACTAAACAATAACCCACATACCACAAACTTCAGGTTGGCATCTATGACGTTCAGGCTGACTCCTGTTTCAAAAACTGTCTAAAATTATAGCATCTATTTGATTGCTTTTCCACAAGGGAAACAGTCTAGGAAAATACCCCCAGGCTCTGAAAGTTGTTAGAGCTTTAGCTTTGGTTACCTTTATTTTAGAGTCCAGCTTAGCTCTCTGCAAATATTATCTTATGTTTTTGTTTTTCCCTTATGAAATAACTCACTATATCTGTGAGCTAATTAAAGGTCCTTTGAATTTCTTTACTGTACTGAGAAAAGTCTCCTGGGGTGAAATGAGTGCAGAGTAATCTCTGTTTTTCCCTTCTTCCCTCCCTCTTTCTCTCTGGGCTTGAGGAGGGATCCCTCCATCAGTGATACATATTAAATCCTACACTGTGTTTAAAAGGATAACTAGGCTGGGTGCAGTGGCTCATGCCTGTAATCCCAGCACTTTGGGAGGCCAAGGTGGGTGGATCACCTGAGGTCAGGAGCTCGAGACCAGCCTGACCACATGGTGAAACCCCTGTCTCTACTAAAAACACAAAAATTAGCCATGTGTGGTGGCAGTCACCCATAATCCCATCTACTCAGGAGGCTGAAGCCAGAGAATCACTTGAACCCGGGAGGGAGAGGTTGCAGAGGTTGAGCTGAGATGGCACCAACTGCACTCCAGCCTGGGCAACAAGAGTGAAACTCCATCTCAAAAAAAAAAAAAAAAAAAAAAAAAGGACAACTAAAAATATACATATAATGGGGTAGATTTGATTTAATAAACATTTAATATGAAAAAAAGAGTCCCCTGGAGCAAGGGTGGGTGACTAGTTGGCTGTGAGTGAGCAGTGTGGCACGGCCAAGAGTCCTGCAGAAGGCTTTTAGGTCTAGGTCAGCACCAGAGAAGGGTCCAGAGTTGTGGAGCAATCCTTGAAGCCTCTGACACTATCTTTGTCTCCAGGTCCTGCATTTCAAAGGAAATTTTCCCCAAAGTTCACCTAGTGAGGAGTAATTAGAATCATTGGATCTTGAAACATGGGCATTTGAGTGATGACCCAGGAGCCATGAAAAATATGATTCAGGATGGTGCATAATTACTCTTCCAGATGTTTGAAGTGCGTTAAGAGGAAGACAGAGTCCATGTCTTCATGTGGCTTCAAAGAGCAAAATTCTGGCCAGCAGGTAAAATTATAGAAAATAGTATTTCTGGCTGGGGGCCCTGGCTTATGTCTGTAATCCCATCATTTGGCAAGGCTGAGATGGGAGGATCCCTTGAGTTTAGACATTTGAGACCAGCCATCATGAGATCCCCATCTTTACAAAAATCTTAAAAATTAGCTGGTGTAGTAGTCCCAGCTACTTGGGAGGCTGGGGTAAGAGGATTGCTTGATCCCAAGAGTTCAAGGGTGCAGTGAGCCAAGATTGGCCACTGCACTCCAGCCTGGACGACAGTAAGATCCTGTCTCTAAGAAAAATGAAAAAGAAAAAGCCTATTTCAGCCTAAGGAAGGAAAGCTATTTCCTTGATTGTAAACACAGGAGCACCAGTGGAGGAGTTCAAGCATGCAAATGAAGCGATCCCTTTTTTTTTTTTCTGGCTTTTAGAATGATCACCCTGGGATGTACATGAAGAATTGATAAGGTCCTAAGTTAGTGTACCATGTAGTGTACTTGCATCTCTGAGATGGGAGAAGAGTGCTACAGGATGCAGTGAGTCCCTGTTCCTAGGTTGAGGCCAGAGAATATGGCTGCTCCCCTTGAGAGGATGTGGCAGGGATTGGACTGAACGTCTCTGTGGATCCTATCAACGCCAAAACCCTCTGGTCCTGTTAGAAAACATGAATTATCTGTTTCTAAATAAGTGAAGTTTCAGTCTTCACAGCTATACCAGTGAAGTTTCAGCCTATGCATTCAGCCTATGCAAATGTACATTAGGGACAAGTGGGCTAAGTTCTGGGATCCTGGAAGGAGGTGGCCTGGGTTTACCGTTTATGAGACAATATTGTTACATTCTCAATTTTCCCATGTGTAAACTGGAAGTGTTAGTAGAATGTGTCTCTTAAGGTTGTTGTAAGGATTAAGCAGGTTAGTGTATGTAAAGATGTTAGATGCGGGAAGGCACAAATAAGCTCTTTGTATGGGTTAGCTGTTTCTAGCATTACCGGGGCACTTTCTGCATGAAAGTACTAAGTTAATGTTGCATCTTCAAAAATAAGTAATCACACATTCAGATAGTGGAGTCCCGATGAGTGCGATTCCACTGGGTAGTCTGGTCCAAGTTCATCCTCCGCTTTTTCAACTGAATATAGAACATCAATCTAGAGATTTTCTTTTTTGTTTTGTTTTGAGGCAGAGTCTCGCTTTGTTGCCAGGCTGGAGTGCGGTGGCACGATCTCGCTTACTGCAACCTCTGTCTCCTAGGTTCAAGCATTTCTCCTCCCTCAGCCTCCCAAGTAGCTGGGATTACAGTCGCATGCCACCACACCTGCCTACTTTTTGTATTTTTAGACGGGGTTTCACCATGTTGGCTAGGCTGGTCTTGAACTCCTGACCTCAGGTGATTGGCCTGCCTTGACCTCCCAAAGTGCTGGGATTACAGGTGTGAGCCATTGCGCCCGGCCGTGGGCAATGATTTTTCTAACTCAAATACCAAAATGTATCATATAGTTGTTGAATTAGTAGCTTTCACCATGAGCCAATAAATAATTCAGTTAACACTTCTTGGTCTTCTCTAAAATATCAAAAGCTTTCCAATTCACTTATGCTGGCTAAACCCCTAATTATTATTCTAGTAACAAAACTAGGGCCAGTTCCAGGCATCAATGTGAAATGACTGTCTCTGAATTGTAGCATAAATGATAAATAAATAAATAATGCCAAATATTAGAGGTAAGTAAATTAGAGTATGTTTAGTGCAAGCATCTATTGCGGCAGAAAAAAGATTCAGCAGAGAGAGAAGAGGACGTTTTGGATCAAGAAAAAACACAATAGCATGTGTAAGAGGTTATTAACTCTGCACCATTTGCCCACTCCCTTAGTAATGTTTAACAAGGCTTTATTGATTACAATAGCCTTGATTTGTAAATGGGAACAGAAGATCACATTGTTGGCACCAGATCAGTCCTTGCATACAGCATCTGCCAGCTGAAGACTTCATTAATAATTGATTTTAGGGGGATTAGACGGGCCCATATGGGCCTGTCTTTTGCCAGCATGCTTCATCACAATATGCAGCTTGATTTATGAATAATTGTAGGTTATTAGTTCTGGAAGACACCACAGACTGGAAATTAGAGGATTTAATCAGTGGCAGAGCCAAAGTCAGATTTTCTGACTCCTATTGCAAAGCCTTTTACACTAAATATATGTGGACTCTTTCATCAGCAACCTGAAATGTTGGCTGCAGATTTTAAACATCTGACAGCTCAATAATATAAAATATTTCTCCAAGCAGCTCACTACAGGTGACCTCCAGACACTCTTGACTTCATCTTCTTACCTTCCCCTTGAGGCTGAATCTCTATGTCAGAGATCATGAAGATTGGGGTTGGAAATTGCTTGTCCCTGGTAAGTAAGAAATGGCCTCAAGTGGCCCAATTCACAAGCCAGAATTCTGTCCAACCTTGCATAACATACTCAACTGGAAACTACAGTTTTTGCTTCTCATTAACACCCAGGATGTCTGGTAGTGTTAACAGGCCATGATTCACCAGGTGCCTGGCCTGCTCTGCCCTGCCCTGACAGCCTGCCCACTGACCTACAGAGAAGGCCACAGCTATGCACCAGCAGCTCTGGGTGTTCTTTCTTAGCTCTAGCTTCTAGCATTCATCTAGCATTTCTGATTTCTAACTTCCTGCCTGCAATATTTATGGATCGTGTTTCTGCCTTGTCCTTGGCAATGGCTGTTTCATGTGGACTGCCTGCTTGGTGTTCAGTCTGGCCTTGCTCATCCTCAGCTCCATGATCCGTGGGCCAGCACCAAATCACTCCTGGTCCTACCTGGCCTGTGTCTGACAACCCAGGTTCTTGTTTGTCTAGGAGAGAAGTTCAGACATTCAATCCCTTCATTGCCAGTTGCGTGAATTTATCATTAACTTATTGTCTGTGGCCGTGGCTGTGGCTGGAACATGATCCTTGCTGGGGGGTCCACCATCAATCCTGGCTGGTTCCACAGAGCCGAGTGTTCTAAGTTCAAGGGAACATGAGGGGTGTGCTTCCCACCCTCCTCTGCTGGATGGTGGCCGCTGCTGACTGGAGATGAGGAGGAAAGAGATTCTGCCTGTGGCTTACAGGAACTTTCTAGTTACAGGGCAGCCAGCCACTTCCTAGCATCACAGAACACCATAGCTCCCCCTGGCAAGAGATGGCCAACAATATCAGCCAGAGGCTCCATGGTTACAAGGTGGGTTGGGGAGGATGGATGCACTGCCAAGGCATGAAACCTTGACATAGAAATACAATGCAAACTGGCACTACAGGGAAAGCCCTGGAAAGGTCTCCTGAGAGTGCCCCAATGCCCTGAATGTCCCAGTCTCCTAAAGCTCATATTTTGAGAATAAAACTCTTCTTGACCATTCATTCCTGCCCCCTCCAAACATGATGATTCCCTTCTTTTCCTCCTCTCACAGGGGGATTTTCTTTTTGCTTGTAAGTGCCCACAACCTTCTGACACCCACAATATGGGCCCATTGACATGTTGGGTGGCCAGCCTTTGCTGGGTAAAGTTCCTGTTTTCAGTGCCTAGTCCTGGGAGGTTCTCCTGCCTCACTGCTCCTCCCTGCATTGTGCCCCAGCTCTCAGTCTCAGGAAGAGGTGGTTATCATTGCACTGAAGTGCCAGACTTGGCGATGTTGGGGTGCTTCATGGACCAAGGTGTGGTCAGTCAGCCTCCACTTCTACTTCCTGGGAGGCATGGACCCCATTGCCTCCCGTTTGAGGAAACCAGTGGTCTGTGGGAAAACCATGTCATTATGTCTTTTCTTGAGCTGCCCCTGCTGTAGTCTGAACTATCCTACCATGCAGTTGTCTTTCAGAGAGGCAGTCCCTCAGCCTCTGTCAGAAGTGATAGCTCTGTCTCCATCAGCTTCCACCTTCACTGTAGCCATCATGCCAGGGATGCCAGTCCAGCTTGTCCATTGTAGGAAGGCATTTGCAGTTGTAGAGAAAGAAAAATGGACTCATTGATTGGAGTGTTATTGTGAAATCATGCTGGAGTGGTGGGCTGTTCACTGATAGGCGGATATAATTTTCTGAGCCTGATATTGGTGCCCTCCACAAATATGTGGATGCCACCTCATGGAAGGGTTCATCAGGCTCTCCATCTCTCAGAGCTAGCGTGTGACCCTGTGAAGTTGCTTATCTTTGACTGTCTTAAGTATCTAATGTTTGGCATAAGGCCTTCTAGTTGGCGTGTCTGCAGTCTACTCAAGAACCCTACCCTAACATGTCATGAACTCGGTTCCTGCAGTCTCTATCAGCTGCGGCAGGGGATGGTGATATGGTTTGGCTCTGTGTCCCCATCCAAATCTCATTTTAGATTGTAATCCTTATAAGGGATTGGCGAAGGAGGACCAGGTGGGAGGTGATTGGATGATGAGAATGGTTTCCCCCATGCTGTTCTCATAATCGTGCATGGATTCTCACGAGATCTGATGGTTTTATAAGTGTTTGACAGTTCCTCCTTCACACATTGTCTCTCTCTCCTGACACCTTGTGAGGAAGGAGCCTGCTTCCCTTTCTGCCATGACTGTAAGTTTCCTGAGGCCTCTCCAAGTCACGTGGAACTGTGAGTCAATTAAAACTCCATTGTTTATAAATTACCCAGGCTTGGGTATTATCTTTATAGCAGTGTAAAAATGGACTAATACAGATGGTAAACTTTTTCTATACAGAGCCAGATAGTAAATATAGGCGTTATGGGCCACACTTTCTCTCTGGCAGCTACTCAATTCTGACATTATAGTACAAAAGCAGCCATGAATACGTAAATGAATGGCCATGGCTGTGTTTTCATAAAATTTATTTACAAATTCAGGTGGTGAGTCATAGTTTGCAGATACCTGAGATATCATAATACCCCTTCTAAGATGCTCCTGAGACATGTACTAGCCAAACTCAAATGGGGTTTTGGGACCATATTTTGTGCAGTTCAGCAGCCTGTATAATGCCATAGTGGCAGACAGAATCTCAGCTCTTCAGAACAGCAGCCCTGCCTAGGTCCATCAAAGTTCAATGTTTTCTGGGATTCATCTCTTTATTCTTGTGCCTTAACAATTGTGGTTCCTTCTACCTCTTTTTTTCTTAGTCTCTATTAACATACTACTTCCTCTAAGAGGCACTTTCTGATTTGGACTCTAGACTAGATTATTATCATTAATTTTTGCTCTGTTACCTGTAAGTTTTATGAGATCAGGACCATGATCATTGCCTAGCACAATGCCAGGCTCATGGTAGGTGTCCATTTATGTTCTGATTTTTTACAATTGTTCAGTTGAACTTGTTTCCCATGCATGTTTCTCCCGGAAGGTTGCTCTGATGAATGTGAACAATCTTCCCTGGTAACGGCTCCTACCTTGTCACAGCCACCTGAGGTCCAACAGCTCTGCCATGTAGTGTACTTGCATCTGAGCTAGGGCTCTCAGCAGACCCAGAATCTCAGTTCACTCAAACCCACCCTCTTTGCTGAATGTGTAGTTTTCACTTCTTATTTGTTAAGCAGTTAAAACCACAGAGCCAACACTCTCTCAGAAGGCCAAGTATGGAGACCAAGTTCTCCAGCTTGTGGGTTCCCTGGTCATCTGGCTCTGTTGACAACAGACAGAAGTCCACTGTGGATGTTGGAGATATAATCCGGGCTTCCAAGAGCAGTAGAGCCTGCAAAGGTGACTCAGAGAAGGGCAGGGTGCCAGGGGAGCTGGCTGCATGGGAACAGAAAGCTGGGGAGGCAGCCCAACCTCAGGTCATTCCCACCTCCCTGCAGTCAGCCTCGGCTACTACTTTTCTGGGAGAATTTGGAAAGGACACACCCATATCTACGAGTTGACTCTTGAACTGTGCCAAGGAGAAGCTGTGTAAGTTTCATTGTCCTTTGCGGTCTGGCAGCTTCAGAAGCATGACAGTCCATTTTGTTCCTTATCCCACTGGGTGTTCACTTGATTAATGATGAATGGAATGCTAGCCTTGACATATAATACTACAGTAACCACATTGGCCAGTGCACCACATCATATGATTTTAACTTTTAGCTCTATGCGAAATATCTGGCATTCATTTGGAAAAAAATGTCAGTCCAGACACATATATTACCTATTGCCAAGGCCTGGAAAATGGAGTAGAGCTTTGCAAGACCTGACACTTGAATAAATATAGCTAATAAGAGAAACAAGAGCAGGAGTGGCTGGGTTGCCTTTTGAGTCAAGATTTTAGCAAGTAGACACTCTGCTTGTATAAGCAAAGCAGGAATAGGAAACTGACCAATTTCAGAAACAAAATTCTTCCCTCCCCTCCTCTTTCCCTCTTCCCTCTCCTTCTTTTCTTTCTTTCATTTCTTAGAGACTGGATCTGGTTCTGTCACCTAGGCTAGAGTGTAGTGGTGTGATCATAGCTCACTGTAGCCTTGAACTCCTGGGCTCAGGCCATCCTCCTACCTCAGCCTCCCAAGTAGCTAGGGATACAGGCATGTGCCACCACACCCGGTTTTTTGTCTTTTTATTTTTGTGGAGATGGGATCTCATTTTGTTGCCCAGGTTGGTCTTGAACTCTAGCTTCAAGCAATCTCTCCTGCCTTGGCTTCCCAAAGTGTTGAGATTACAGGCATGAACGACTGCACCTGACTTGGAAAGCTCATAAAGAAATGCTGGCCAGGCACGGTGGCTCACGCCTGTAATCCCAGCACTTCAGGAGGCCGAGGCAGGTGGATCATGAGGTCAAGAGATTGAGACCATCCTGGCCAACATGGTGAAACCCTGTCTCTACTAAAAATACAACAATTAGCTGGGTGTAGTGGCGCACCTGTAGTCCCAGCTACTCGGGAGGCTCAGATAGGAGAATTGCTTGAACCTGGAGGCAGGGGTTGCGGTGAGCCAAGATCGGCACTGCATTCCAGCCTGGAGACAGAGCCAGACTCCATCTCAAAAAGAAAGAAAGAAAGGAGAGAACGGAAAGGAAAGGGAAGGAAGGGGAGGGGAGGGGAGAGGAGGGGAGAGAAGGGAGAAATGCTGGCCTCTAAATGACCAAGTTGGAGTTGGTTGCCATGATTGTCTTCTAATGACATCTACTTACTATCTTTTTCTGACATCCAAACTGACTCTGGCGGGGCGCGGTGGCTCACGCCTGTAATCCCAGCACTTTGGGAGGCCGAGGTGGGCAGATCACAAGGTCAGGAGATTGAGACTGTCCTGGCTAACATGGCGGAACCCCGTCTCTACTAAAAATACAAAAAAAAAAAAAAAAAAAAAAAAAAAGAAAGAAAAGAAAAATTAGCCGGGCATGGTGGCGGGCGCCTGTAGTCCCAGCTACTCCGGAGGCCGAGGCAGGAGAATGGCGTGAACCCGGGAGGCGGAGCTTGCAGTGAGCCGAGATCGCGCCTCTGCACTCCAGCCTAGGCGACAGAGCGAGACTCTGTCTCAAACACACACACACACACACACACACACACAAACTGACCCAATGGTCCCACAGACAGTTCTTTTTGATAAACATAGAAATTGACCCTTCTAGTCTTAAAGCTTAAAACTAGTATTTGTTTTATCTGAGTTTCTTCCTTAGGAAAGGACTTTCAGACCTCTCAAAAAAAAATATCAAAGGACTGAAATTCACCAGGTCACCAGGTTCAGACAATGAGATGCCTGACCCCTCATTCGTCATGATTTCTTCTTTGCCCTTCCCTAGTTCCTGTTTTCTTACACATTGTTACATTTTTTCCCTGCTATGTAAACCCACGTTTCAGTTGATCAGGGAAATGGAATTTTTTTTTTTTTTTTTTTTTTGAGATGGAGTCTTTTTCTGTCACCCAGGCTGGAGTGCAGTGGTGCAATCTCAGCTCACTGCAACTTCCGCCTCCCAGGTTCAAGCTATTCTCCTGCCTCAGCCTTCCAAGTAGCTGGGACTACAGGTGTGTGCTACCATGCCTGGCTAATTTTTGTATTTTTAGTAGAGACGGGGTTTACTGTATTGGCCAATCTTGGTCTCAAACTCCTGACCTCAGGCGATCTGCCTGCCTCAGCCTCTTAAAGTGTTCAGATTACAGGCGTGAGCCACCATGCCTGGCCAGGGAAATGGATTTGAGACTGAGCCCCCATCTTCTAGAATGTAGCACCCAATTAAAGCCTTTTTCCTTGGCAGTATCATCGTTTCAGTGATTGGCTTTCTGTGCAGCCAGCAGCAGGACCTAGACTGAACCCTTGGTGTTTCAGTGACAACATCAGTGTGACTGATGTCCTCATGAAACCAGTGGAATCAGAATTTCCTAGAAATCTTTACAAAGCTTTTGCGTTTCTGATGTTTTATTCTTTAGCCCATGGTGGTTTACATTTGCCTCTTTTATCATCTCTTGTAGTCTGAAAAATTTCTATTTCTCATGTTAGTCCTTGATTGCCTATTGGATTCTTTTCTCATTTACACAGCAGGCCCAGATTGGATGAGGGGAATATGATTAAAAGACAATACATATATTTAATACTTTCAGAGGATTTATACAGGAACAAAAATCAGAGGAAGACCTACAAGGTGTTCTAATTTAAAAATTTTTAATTCTTCTAATAAGCATTTCATGCTCTTAGCTAACTCTTTACTATGAAGAAATGGACTGGGAGCCAACAGATCTGAGTTCCTGTCCCTGCATTGACAGATAATTCATTTTCAAGGCCTCTGTTTCATAAGCCGTGAAATGAGGGAACCATTTTATGTAGAGAGTAGCTTCAAAACAGCTGGGATGAATAAAGTACTTTATTACCTGGAGACTTCAAACAGAGTCTTTTTGCTGTGGCCCATAATTTGATGGTGTCTAACTGCATCTAAAATCCAAGTTTTCTGGGATGGCATCTAAGCATCTTTCTGTTCCAGTCCTGAACTGCCTTTCACATCACTTCCCACCCATCTTCTTCTTGGGCCCTGATCCTTTATCACATGCTGTACTCTCGGGACTCCTGACCTTCGCCTCTGCTGTTCCCCCTGCCTAACACACCACACCCATTTCTTTAGAAATCAAAGGCCCATCTATCTCCTTCAAAACTCAAATCTAGTGCTTCCTCTTGCGTGCAGCTTTTTCTAACCTCAGCAGAATGAATTTCCCCCTTCCCTTTGTGCTTTCTCATAGTGGAACGTTTATCACATGGGATAATTACTTGTTACATGTTTTATTTTCTGTTTAATACCTCCTAAGTTTTGCCTGAAGCTTGTCCACGTGCTTGGTCACAGAACTGTCCTGGGAAATACCCTGATGAATTATTTCAAAAGCAACCAAAGTGTCCTAACATGATGGTAGCAGGGGAAAATGAAGGATCATCTCAGTGTGACTGAATGAAAAGCAGTATCTGGATCTTCATAAATGATGGAATTGATTTGCCACACCAATTGGTAAAGGCCTGAAGCCATGGTTAACAGGGTTATTTTGCTGAAAACTTGAATCAAGAAACACTGAAAGGACAAGAGTCCCGATGGCCCCCGAGGCAGATGATTGATTCCTGGGGCTATGTTGGAAAGTTTGGCAGAGAAGAGACTGAACTATGCTGTTGGGTGAGTAGGTTGTAGGAGGGGACCCCACTGGGAGATTCTTGGGCTTTGTAAACATGGGGGAGAGAAAATGTCCAGAAATGTTGTCTTGAGAAATTAGGGACAGCAGAGCTAGGAGAGTGAGATGTTTCTCATTCCCACGTCTATGGAATAACAGCATGTCTAGAATGCTCCGATAAATTGCCACTAGATGACGCTGTTTCCTCATTTGGCAAATGAGATTTATTACCCTACCCCTACCCCCCAGCGCAAGCCGCGGACCACAGAGGCGTGAGAGCCTGGAGGCCTGGGCTCTAGTTCCAGATCTGCCCCTCCATGGAAAGAGGCCTGGAAGGAACAGACCTCTGAGATTCCCTGAGATCCCTCATTTGTAAAACAAAGAAATCCTGCACCAAGTGCTTTCTAAAACCTCTCCAATTACTTTTTTAATAAGTTTTATTTTTCCATTTTAATGAAACCTTTAGAGATATGGATTGCCTTCTATGTAAATATATACTCATACAGAAATGTCAATTTTTATTTAACCAAATCTCGTTTAGATAATTAGACTCCGTAAAGCTTATGGGGCAAGAATCAAATGAATTGCAGTATACCTGTATACATTGGTATGCCTCCTGGGCCTAAACATTTCCCATTTATGTACGCAGTGAATTGTAGAGCTGGAAAGAATCTTAGCGGTTATACAAATAGTTCGGTCTTTTACATATCTAATATCTAAACATAAGCTTCTCCAGGGGAAAAATTCTATTATTTTTTTCCATGATGAATTTTTTTAGGGTCTGTAGTTCTAGAACCATGTCCTCATGCTTGAGGCCAGCTCTCCACTGCATTCTCTCATGCAGGTTGTCCTATTGGACACACGAGTTCTGAAGCTCGCTTAAGTCATAACTGAATCATTGAATGACATCAAACACCTAGCTGTTGTGTTTGAGCTACTTTTTTTTTTTTTTTTTTGCCTACTCTTGTAATACGGGTCTGTCCAGCAGTGCTTCTCTCTGTTTGCTTCAGATGTTTTCAGTTATATGGAAATTAAACTCCAAGGCAAGAATATGGGGTGGATCAAATTCTGTAACTGTGTCAATCCCTGCCCCCAGCCCAGAGGACACATCCAGATCCATGTCACTACCTTGTGTTTACCATCAGTGGAGCCCAGATTGTTTCAACACACAGAAAGACTCACTGCTTTTCCTGGCAAGTCCTGAAGGTCATTTGTTTGCTGTGTTTTACAGTAATTGTAACAACCATTTATCCCTTGTAAACAAATAGTGCGCTTCTAACCTACATACCACAGTTAAAACGTTATCCCGATAGGACAAGAGAGTTGCTGACAAAGAGAACTGGCAACATAGGGGGAAAAAGAAGCAAGGCGTAGTCTGTATCTTACAAATGTGGGTCATAGATATTTCTATCTGAAAGAGATGATGGACTTCAATTCCTTTCTATACCCCAGTGAGAACAGTTTTTAGTAAATATTTAAGTTCTCTTGCTTTAAGAAGAAAGACAAGAATGATAATAATCTCTGAATGTACCAATCCCCTATTAAAACCCCTCCACCACCCCCCAAATAACTCCTCTCACTAGATCAGTTCAGCCCCAGGGTTCATAGTTAACAAGGCTTCATTAGGGCTGAAAAAAAAATTACCTTTGCTTCCAAACACGGGTTGAGCTCTGATACAGCCTCAGCAGGGAACAGATTTCCCCTTTATCTTTTTGCTTCACTGGTGTGTAATCTTGTCTTTTGGAATAGTGGTAATCAGAACAAATTACCTAGAGTGGGGAATGAAAAGACTTCACAGTCATTGTGGGTAATTTTTTGTTTTCTTTAACAGTTGGTACCTTCCCTCAGTAATTGAAAATGATCCAAGACATCTCTATATACTTGGTAAGGCTTTCCTAAGCATGCCAGCTAAAGCTTTTAAGGTGGTAGAGATGGTTTCAGCAAGAGTTTGGAAGCTCCAGAAAACCATAAACTTGCCTTGTTGCCTGGTTCCCTCCCTCAACAGGGACGGCCAGAGTTTCTGAGACAATTGCTGCTGTGGTCTGGAGAGAAGCAGAGTCATGAAAGAGGAGAAGGCTTTGTGGCATGTCTAGGCCCAAATTCCAGATGCAGAATTTAGTATGAATAGCGTGTCCCTCCCAATCTTGAGAAAAGGATAAAGAATAGTGCTCCTCTAGGATCTGCCCTTGGTTTTTGTTGGGGGCTCCAGTCCCACTAGACCTGGGTCATTGTCAGGAAGGCAGCCTTACGGTGTCTCTGCCACTCAGTGAGGGGCTCTGCACTGGCTGCTTCATTCATCATCCCCTGCCTCTCCCATGTGCATCGGAAAACGTATTTGCTGCTTGAGGTTCAGAGAGATGAAGAACATGCCTGAATTCACTAGCACGAAGCAGGTGTTAGAACCTCTGAGAGATTGAAGGGTTGGGGGTGAAGGTTTATGACATCCATGGGGATGCTTAGAGGAACATCTGCCATGCCAGGCATCATTTCTGAAGCTTCATACTTGATGAATTTGAGGTGTATGGAAATAGGAACAGCCTATTGTGAGGTTACCTTCCTGGGAAAAGCAATGTTATCCAAGACTCACTCAGAAAGCCGCAAGAAGCATGCCGGAGCTAGGTGTCAAGAGGAGGTTTGTGGCATGTCATTAGTGGAAAGTCAGGTGGAAAAGAGCTAACACCTGTCAAGGCATCATCCTTCTGTGTCAAAGTCTCTCTCCCTCTGCAGGGCTGTAAGTATGTGGATTGATAGAGCTTCTAGTGCCTTCAACATGTTACCACTGGTTGAATGAACAAATGAGCAGAAGTTGGAGATACCCTCATTAGGACCTAGGATGCTCTGAGCCTTAGGTTATCTGAGACTAAGGAGTTTATGAGATGGACTCTATCTGCAAAGTCCTGGAGGACTTTAAGAGATGATTAAGGCTCCGTTGTGTGTAGTGGTAGGGATTTACATAAGCAAAATTTTGGATGGCAACTTAAACTGGGTCAGCATTTTTTAAGGGGTAAGGACATGTGTAAAGAAAAGTGAATGTAGTCTCAAATCTGGATATGTCTAAGTGGGAATCAGTGCAAGTCGTCTCTGTCGGCATACTTAACCAAAATGAGAAATTAGGGAGCTAGGAGAGTATAGGGTCTGAGGTATAACCTTCAGCTGAGAGACTGGGTGCCTGCCAGCAAGTTCAGTCATTAAGGGACTGAATTCAGGGTGGAAAGTCCAGCCTTGGGTGCTGTGGACTCCAAGGTCAGAGCAGAGTAACCACTTTTATTGTGGTTACTAGACTAAGTTCAACACAAGTTCCAATGTCTCCTCTTTTCCCTGGGAACAATGCAGAAAGTTTTATGTACTTCTTGAGTTACTCTAAGGCTTGGTGTTTCTTATATTCATTTCTGTCTTCCTTTAGTCAAGCCAAATTTTTAATATGCTTGACAAAAATGATGGAAAAATCAAGATACTAGCTGGAGTTGAGTAATTTCTAACATGAGTCAAAATATAAAAATTATTAGACTGCCCATGAACATAAAAACAGTAACATTACCAACATCAGTTCAAACACAGCATCACAAAATAGAAGTATATTTGTAAATTTTAACAGCTGCAACTGAACTACATTTTACATGTATTGATAAAGCAGCTTGGGCACAAAAAGAAATTATGAGTCACTGGGATGTCTGTATCAGACTCAGAGTAGTACGTCAATTTCTAAAATTGATCTCAAATATATTTATGTCAGAGTCATCCCAAGATGCTTCTGATATGAGTCTTGTGCTGAAGAGTAAGATGACTTTGGAGATGTCCTAACCAGGGTTATGAGAAACCCTCTTCTATTTGCCAATGTGATGGTTCAAAGCACAGTTCATCTGGTTCACAAAAAGCAGTTGATCTCTGGTTGGATCAGAGAAGGTCTGGCGGAGGAGATGAAGAATGGGGAGGAGATTGTCTTAGGCAACTCTGCTGAGCAACTCCTTGAATTTGACCTGTGTTCCACCCTTCTAACATTTCTTCCGAGAAAAGAATACTGGCAGAATGTCGACAGTTACTGAAGCCTGGTGGCAGGTAAAGGAGGTTCCTTAGACTATCTTTACTTTTGTTTAACAATTTCTATTATGAAAATTAAAACATTTCTTCAAAGTAGTTGGTAGGAAATTTTTTTTTTTTTTTTTTTGAGATGGAGTCTCACTCTGTCACCCAGGCTGGAGGGCAGTGGTGCGATCTTGGCTCACTACAACCTCCACCTCCCGAGTTCAAGCAATTCTCTGCCTCAGCCTCCCGAGTAGCTGGGATTACAGACGTGTGCCACCACGCCTGGCTAATTGTTTGCATTTTTAGTAGAGATGGGATTTCACCATCTTGGCCAGGCTGGTCTCGAACTGCTGACCTCATGATCCACCTGCCTCAGCCTCCCAAAGTGCCGGGATTACAGATATGAGCCACTGCGCCCGGCCAGAAATGTTTTTTTAAATAGCAAAACAATTTATGGGATTTCTGTATTCTTATTGCCTTTCTTGATTAAAAAAACCCTAAAAATTGAAATATAAATATATTGTTATATATGACTATTATTTTGCCTATTTTGTACACTTACATATGCCTATTATTTATACTTCTGGTGTATAGGAGAGAGAAAGTGAGCAAATGGGTATTTTCCCTAATGAGACGGTATATTTTTTCTTACCACGGTAGTGTTTATAGTCTGTGAAATTCTGTTAAGATGTGGAAAGTGACAAGTAGAGCCCACTTTCCATTTTATGGGAGAGGCTTAGGGAATGACTGTTCATTGAATCCACTCCCAAAACAGACTTGCCTTTGATTATATTGGCCATCTTTTATGTTGAGGAACTCTAATGAGCATTTTTTTTTTTTTTTTGAGACAGAGTCTCGCTCTGTCGCCCAGGCTGAAGTGCTGCAATGGTGTGATCTCAGCTCACTACAACCTCCACCTCCTGGGCTCAAGAAGTTCTCCTCCCTCAGGCTCCCAAGTAGCTGGGATTATAGGCGCCTGCCACTATGCCCAACTAATTTTTGTATTTTTAGTAGAGACGAGGTTTCACCATATTGGCCAGGCTGGTCTTGACCTCCTGACCTCAGGTGATCTGCCTGCCTCCGCCTCCCAAAGTACTGGGATTTCAGGCATGAGCCACCATACCCAGCCAAATGAGCATTGATTCGGGCCCTGAGGTGTGCTCTGAAATATGTGGAGCTACTAGGTTTCCTGATAACTCACATTCATGTGGGGATGGCTCTTGGTTTAGCCACATAGACGTCATCTTCATTTTAATAATGAGGCCTAGCTTGTAAGTTATAAATCACTGTCTGACATGTCTGGTTATGTTTTTGAAAGACTTGTTTGAAAACTCATTAAACCTGGTGTGTGTGTGTGTGTGTGTGTGTGTGTGTATGTGTGTGTGTGTGACGTGTGATGTGTGTATTTGATTGCATTCTTTTTTGGTACAGGAACTATAAGTACTTGGGGAACCAAATTTGTTATATTTTATGAATATTAAGTAAAACATTAGACCCATCTATTTATTAATTTAATACGTTCAGTGAGGAAATATTTATGAAGTGCTTTCATGAGTCAGGCACTGCGTTGGGTGCTGCGAATTCAGTAAAGACCAAAAGCCCTGTGGTCATTGTCCTCACGGGGCTCCCAGACTAGCATAGGAGCAAGCATGAATCTAAATAACCACACACGTGACTGGTGTAATTATGCATGCTACTAAGCGGTATGACAAAGGCTAGGGTCCTTCACGTGTGTAATAAAGTGTCTGCAACCAGCGTGGGCCTCAGTGAAAGCATCCCTGAGGACGTGGTATCTGATTTGCTATCTGAAGAGGAAGAAGAGCACCAGACTGAGGTAAATGCACTTGAGAAGATTCTGATTGCAGGGAGGACACTCGACAAGACCTGGTTTCAGGGAAAACACTGCACTTTGGAAGTCCTAGGAGGCCAGGGTAGCTGGAGAGGAAAGCACGGAGGGAGACTGGTGCGCAGTGAAGCCAGAGAGGCAAATGCAAGCCAAGTCCTGCAGGGCAACGTATCCCATGGAAAGAATTTGGTCTTCATCGGAAGAGCAATTGGAAAGTCTATTAAGAGTTCAATTTAGAGGGATAATGTGATCTAATTTACACTTTTCAGGAAATCACTTTCACTGCAGTCTGGAAAATGGAGGGCAGGAGAGGCTACAGCCCTGGGGAAGGGGTGGTGATGAGTCAGCTATGAACCAGCCCCTCGGCCGTGCACTGGGAATGTGCCAGGAGGTGAGTGGAATGTTCTCTTGGCCTCTTCAAGATCGTGAGCTGTGAAGAGCAGGACTAGTAAACAGATGATGATACAATGTGATGAGCTTCATATTAAAAGTGAGTAAGACACATTATGTTGTGAGCACAGTAGAGAAGGCAATTAATTTTGATTTGGAGGATCAGAGGAGGCTGCGTGAGAAGGTATCATCTGACCTAGGCCTTTAGGAATGAGTAAGAACCAAAGAAGAGATTAAAAATTATCCCAATGAAAGGAATAGCAAGAGTAAATTTCAAAGTAACTTTGAAATGCCTTGAGCTTCAGGGAATGGTCAGTCATCTGATGTGGCTGCCTCACTGCCGGTCCACCCTCCCTCCAGCCCAGATCACATGCTTCCAGATTATGGCCTCTAGTACCTTGACTTGAATAATTATTTTATCATATCAGGGCCAGGAACTCCTCAAACTCTCCATCCTCTCACTGTGTCTCACTTCCTTTGTAACCTTAGTTGCCCAAATTAAATCTCATGAGTCATCATTAATATCATTTTCTGGTAAAGACCCTCAATGTCCCCGCCCTTCTCTAACTTTATCTTAAAGACTCAATAACCTTCAACTCTGATTTGCTGCAGCCCTGTCTACTCTGCCTTATGCTTGAGCAGCTGCCTTTGATTGGACAGGGGGACATATCCACATGCTCTGGTCTTATTTGGGACCACTAGATGCAAGGGAGCTCTCAGGGCAGCCAGGCCATCCTACAACACTTTCCTAGTGCATTCACTCCCCCATGCTCCCAAACCATTCTACACCTTCTGCTCTCTCCTCAAACACCAAGATCTGCATCCTCACTCTCAGATGACAACTTAGCCTCTGAGGTCAATGGGAAAATAGAAGCAGCCGCCAGAGACTCTGCACTCTCTCACACTGCATCTTTCCACAAGCCTGCATCTGAGCCCATAGACTCTACGTTCCCTCCCACTGCTATGCATGAGCTCTCCCTGCTCCTATCAAAAACCATCTCCTTTACCTGTGCCTATTGTCTTTCCCATCTTCAAGGACATGGTTCCAGTAGTTTTTTTCTGGTCCTTTCCTCCATCGTTAATTTCCCCCCTATGAAATCATTTCCATCAACCTGAAATATATTGCAATATCTCCTATCTTAAAAAAAGTCAACTCTCTCTTGACCCCACATACCTAGAGATGTCCTTGTTACCTTACTCCCAGTTATAGCAAAACTTCACTAAAGATGTGTCTTTGTCAGTTTTAGTTGAGCTTATTTCCATTCTTTCTCAAACCTATTCAAATCAGTTATTTCCCCTAATCACTTCCCTGAAATTTTTCTTGTCACTAACCAAGACCTGTACGTTGTTAAGTCCCATAGGAAATCCAATCTTCATTTTACTTACCTATTAACAATATTTGATATAATTGATCATTCTCCTTCCTTGAAACACTTCATTTCCTTCAGAGACCAAAATTCTCTGAATGTTTCTTCTTTTTCATGGGCTGCTCTTCCTCAGTCTCCTTTGCTCCATCCTCTTCTCACCAACCTCCAAATGATGACAGAGGACCTCATGGTTTAGTCCCTGGACCTGTCCTTTCTGTATGTGTATTTATTTCTTAGATAATCTTACGTAGTCTCATGGATTTGAATATCATAATACACTGATTACTTCCTTTTCCCTCCTTTCTTTTCTAGCCTGGATCTCTTCACTGAAGTCTAGGCTCAAAAATCTGACTATCTGATGTTTCCTTTTGGATCTCTGAAAGGTACCTCAAACTTAGAACTGTTTATCATTACCTTCAAGCCTGTTCCTCAAATTTTCTCACCCTCACATGTAATCCATCACCAAATCCTGTCATCTTCATACTCAATAAATGCCCCAAATCTGACCATTTTTGTTATCTCTATTGCCAACACCCTACTCCAAGCCACTAGTTCCACTTCCTGGATTATTATATCAGTTTCTTAACTACTTCCACTCTTGCATCTCCACCTCTGCACAGCATAGTGTCAACTCAATATCAACAGTAATCTTTTTTTTTTTTTTTTTTTTTTTTTTTGAGACAGAGTCTTACTCTGTCACCAGGCTGGAGTGCAGTGGCGCGATATCAGCTCACTGCAACCTCCGCCTCCCAGGTTCAAATGATTCTCCTGCCTCAGGCTCCCAAGTAGCTGGGACTACAGGTGCACGCCACCATGCCCAACTAATCTTTTTGCATTTTCAGTAGAGACGGAGTTTCACCATGTTGGCCAGGATGGTCTCGATTTGCTGACCTCATGATCTTCCCACCTTGACCTCCCAAAGTGCTGGGATTACAGGCGTGAGCCACCGTGCACAGCCTATCAACAGTAATCTTCTTATGATGTAAATAGGAATATGTTGTCATTCTTCTGCTCAAAATCCCCTACGAACATTCCATCTCATTCAGAATAACATCCAAAGATCTTACGTTGGCCTAGAAGGCACTGGGAGATGAGACCCCTGTTTTCTCTCTGACCTCATCTCCTACCAGCCACCTCATTGTTCACTGCATTCCAGGCATCCTGGCCTCTTTGATGTTCTTTAGACATAGCAGGCATGTTTCCTTCTCAGAACCCATAGGCTTACTGTTCCTTCTTTCTGCAGTTTTACCCAAGAGTTTTCAGCTGGCCTGCTTCCTCACTTCCTTCCAGTCTCTGCTCATATCAATGGATCAGTGAGGTCTTCTTTGACCACTTTGTTTAGATTAGCAGCTCTCCCCATCCATCAGATTTGTTATTACTCATCTATGCGTTATTTTTCTCCATAGTGCCTATGGGTATGTGACATACTATATTAGTTGGGTTAGTGGTAGAACCCGCAAACATCAGCTCCAACATTTCTGCAGTTGAATATATTGTAGGTATTTTACATGCTTCCTTACAGTTCAATGCTAATGTTCCTATTTGGGGTTGGTATTCCTTCGCCTGGGATTCAGACACTCGGATCCTTCCATCTTGAGGCTCTGCCTTCAGGGCTTCAGAGTCCTCTGTGTCTAGCAGAAACCAAGGAAAGAATAGTAAGTGGAGGAGGCACATCAAACTCTTAAAAAACCCTGTCCTGTAAGTGATACATATCACTTCTACCCACATGGCATTGGTAAGAATTTGTCATATGGACACAACTGGTTGCAGTGGAAGCTGGAAAATGAAGTCCCTGTCTGGGCCACTGCCTCCCAGGGACAACTCCATTCTGGAAATTTGTTGCACAGAAGGTCATCCCTGCCATACACACTATGCCTTTACTTGTCTAGTAACAGTGTTCCTTCGTTAGAATGTAAATTCTATGGAGAAGTGATCTGTTTCCATCCCTCTTACAACTCTAGGGCATAGAACAGCTTCTAGTGCATAGTAGGTATCCAGTGATTATTTGCTTCTATTTTTATTTTTTTTTAAAGTTCCTAGTCTGGAGGAGGGGAGGAGTTATAGTAGTATGGGAGCTGAGGCTGAAAAGATAGAGTCAGGTAGTGAAAGATGTGTGTACTTGCAGCCATCATGAATATGGGCTATCCTAATGCGTAAATATGCCCAGATCACAGGCAAATTGGACTAGAACCAAAGCATTTGGCCACATTTTTTTTTCCATAAAACCATCTGGACAATAGTTACACAACAGGAATTTCTCTATTGCCATCCTGTGGCTTTGTAGATAAGCAGCAGTGGATCAGCCAGGACCAAAAAATGTAATTCTGTTTGATTTAACTGCACTTGTATACACATGGCCTATGTTCCTCCATGGGAAAGTTTTACTATGTTCAGTGAACTGTATGTTAAATCTGTGGCATAATTCCAAATTATTTCTTTGGCTTTTTCCTCTTCATGTTCTCCTAATTTAGGGTTGTGCTGTTATTAAAGAAGTAAGTATCAAGCATGAAATACTATCAATGCACTTTGGGTTCCAGTTGTATGTCTTAGTCCATTTAGTATTGCTATAATAGAATACTCAAACCTGGGTATTTTATAAAGAAAAGAAGATTATTTGGTTTGTGTTTCTGTAGGCTAGGAAATTCAAGAAGCATGGAGCTGGCATCTCCTGGGCTTCTGGTGAGGGCTTTTGTGCTTCATCATAACATGGTGGGAGGTCAAAGGAGAAGCAGATATCAGTGAAGAGGCAGAACCAGAGGGGCATCCTGGCTTTATAGCAACCCTCTCTTGTAGGAACATTCCCATGAGAACTAATCCAGTCTTGTGAGACTGAGAACTCACTTGCTACCATGAGAACAGCACCAAGCCATTCATGAGGGATCTGCCCCCATGACCCAAACACTTCCTACTAGGCCCCACCTCCCATCTCTGCCACGTTGGGGATCAAATTTCAACATCAGTTTGGGTAGAGACAAACTTAACCATAGCATAGTGTAATGGAGATAACGTCAGACTTCAAGCCAAGCTCTCAGGCTCCAATACAACCTTCTCCAGTACATTTGAGATCAAACGCTGAATTGCATGGACTGTGTTTTTGATTTAGAAATACATGTTAGTTTCTTTTAAAATATAGCTTGACTATTATATATCAAACTGAGAGAAGACACACATGTATATGTTGACATAATCTTTGTGTACTTGAAGATTTGTTGTTGTTGTTGTTGTTTTTTGTTTTTGAGACAGGGGCCCACTCTGTTGCCCAGACTGGAATGTCATGATATGAACATAGCTCACTGCAGTCTCGACTTCCCAGGCTTAAGCAATCCTCCTGACTCAGCCTCCTGAGTAGCTGGGACCACAGGCAAACACCAACACAACTGGCTAATTTTTAAATTTTTTTGTAGAGATGGGGTCTCGTCATGTTGCCTAGGCTGGGCTCAAGCAATCCTCTTGCCTTGGCCACCCAAAGTGTAGGATTACCACCATGCCTGGCCTGCAGGTATTTTTTGTTGGTCACATAGCTTATCGTTCCATCATAAAAATCACCCCTGAGATGTGTCCCCAAAACAGGTTATATAATGTCAATGATCAAAATACACAGAAAATGTTGTCTTTACAAAGCCTTTTATTAAACATTGGAAAGTATGCTTATCATTTGGAGAGAAATCAGTCCAAAGACCTTGTCAAGCAAAACAGTGGGCATGTGTTTGCAAGGAGGCCATACAGAGCTATCTGAAAGACAGAACTTGGCAAATGCCTCACAAACCCCTCATGCTCTTACCCAGAAGTATTTTTGTTTGAAAGACCAAGCCATGTTAGGGTCAATTTGCTAATTAAATAATTTGCACCTCTAGGCAATGTTCTTTTGGAAGCATCTCCATGACTTTGGGATCCATCATATGATGTTTACCATATAGTTGAGACGTAGCTACTTCTATACCTCAGATTAGGAGATGTGAACAAGTAGGAAGCACCCTCATCTCAGAAGCCTAGGAATTCCAGGACATAACATTGGAGTAGGTGGAATAAAGTTTGATTCTGGTTTTCTATATTATGCAACTCCCTTGATCACAATTGGAGACATACAAATGATGTATTTATACTAAATAGTAGGTAGAAAAAAGCTAAGGGTAGGATGTGTGAGGATTCTTTTCCATGTTTTTCTTTCTTTTGCTAGTATTTCTTCAGAACACCAAAAAAAATTTGCATTGAGCAAGCTGTTTCTCTGAGTTAATTTTCTGTAGAGATGCTTGCAACTCCTAAAACCTATGACTATCACAATTGCCTTTCAGAAATCTGTTGATAAATGAACTTATTTGTTCATTTTTTTTTCTTCTAACATAAATGGTAACTAGTAATCTGATCATCTGTGGGGAGGTGTTTCCTATCTGTGTCCATTTTCTGGGGTTGGTGTAACAAAGTACCTTGAGCTGGGTCATTTAAAGAATGGAAATATATTATCTCTCATTTCTGGAGGTTAGAAGTCTGAGCTCATGGTGTCAACAGGTTTGGCTCCTTCTGAGGGCTGTGAGGAAGAACCTTTTCCATATCTCTCTCCTAGTTTCTGGTGGTTTGCTGGTAATCTTGGCATTAATTGACTTGTAGACAGAGATCCACCCCCATCTCTGTCTTCATCTTCACATGGTGTTCTCCCTGTGTGTATCTGTGTCCAAATCTCCTCTTTTTATAAGAACACCAGTCATATTTGGTTAGGGGCCCACCCTGTTCCAGTATGATCTCATGTTAAGTAAGTATATCTGCAACAACCCTACTTCCAGATAAGGTCACATTTTGAGATACTGGAGGCAAGGATGTCAACACATGAATTTTGTGGGGATACAGTTCAGCCCCTAACACTGTCCATCCAGTGTTCCCAGAGAAGGAACAGGAGGGAGGGAAATCTAACAAGTGACATTTACATTCTCAGTGCTGTATATCTAAACCCAGTTTGTTTTTCCCTGGGTAGTTCATTCTCACCTAAGAAGGTGAAAGAGGACATTTCAAGTTTCCTTTCCCCATTGAACTTGGTTTCTACTTTCATCTAAGGGGGATAAAACATACCTACCCCATATTCTGCCCTGCAGGTGTATATCTAGTTGAAATGAAATAAAGGATGTCTCAATACACTGAAAAAATGTACTGCATTGGTATTGTCGATTTTTCATCACTATTTTCATAAGTGTCAATGGTTACCTAAGTGGTTGATTATGAAAATTGCCTTGAGAGCTCTGTATTTATAGAGACTCCTGGGCCCCTCCCCAGAGATTCTGATTCAGCAGGTTTGAAATAGAGCCTAGGGAATCTCTTTTTAAATGTTCTCCAGATCATTCTGGTGATTAGCCAGGTTTGGAATTACTGGTCTTGGACAATTTCTTAAGAGTGAGCCCTGTCAGTAATGTCTACTTAACTAGATTACTCACATGATAGGAAAAATATTGATTAGTGGTTTCAATAATGGTGTCATCAATTTGTTTTAGAAAGGCAATATCCATTTAGTGTGAAAGTTCCAGTTTAGGTGTTTCTAGATTTGAATCCTGATGTGATATATGATATATAATGCTTCTATATTCATTTAATAAATGTAAATTGGGGCAAGTAACTTCTCTGATACTCAGTTTCATTATCTGTAAAGTGAGGACAATAATGCCTACCTCGCAGGGCTGTTGAGAGAATTAAATTGGATAATTTATGAAAAATCACTGGAACTCAACAAGTCTTCATTAAAAGATCATTTTTTTCCCCCTTACTCATCTAACACTTTGATTTATTTTGAGTCACTATCTCTAAATTTTTGGTAGTGGGGGACAGTTAAAATTGATTAATAGAACTACACACAACATACTAATCTAAAAGGATAAAATCTTAGATTGAAAGGTTGAAATGAGGAATTTTGATTGCTGGATATTTTCAGAGTACACCAGGTCCTAATAGTGCTATATTAATGTTATGGAAAAGTGAAAATGTTGGCAGCAAATCCTGAATTCTAAAGAGGTGAGTGAGCTAAGGAAAATCCAGTGTGATGAATGACCCATTAACTTAGAAGAGGCTTGGGTACATGCTGCAGGGCAGGTCAGAACTGAAAGCACTGGACCATAGTGTGGTTAAGCATTAAACTTTGAGCAGGGTCCAGCAGCGGTCCCCAAAGCATACCTGTGGAATGGTTTAAGTAAGCATCTAGCTTTTTTTTTTTTTTTTTTGGAGACGGATTCTCGCTCTGTCACCCAGGCTGAAGTGCAGTGACATGATCTCGGCTCACTGCAACCTCTGTCTCCTGGCTACAAGTGATTCTCCTGCCTCAGCCTCCTGAGTAGCTGGGACTACAGGCGTGTGCCACCATGCCCGGCTAATTTTTTTTTTTTTTTTTTTGTATTTTTAGTAGAGACGGGGTTTCACTGTGTTAGGCAGGATGGTCTCGTTTTCCTGACCTCATGATCTGCCCACCTCAGCCTCCCAAAATGCTGGGATTACAGGCGTGAGCCACTGCACCTGGCCAGCATCTAGCTTTTAATAAGTCACTATTAAGGAATGACTGGGCTTTGGTCTTTTCCTCTTTAGAATCTTCATGTTACTTATCCTCCAACAATACCACTGGTGTGGCATTTTTTTCAAACTTGGAAAGAAAATAGTGGAAAACAAGAGAATTGTGAAGTTTATTTTGCAATGGGTTGGGTCTTGACAGAGCCATCAACTTTTTAATTCCTGAATCTATTATTCTGTTTCTAAATCAGTTCAGGCACACTTTAGGATGTCCAATCTGAAATTCTAAGAGAATCTATTTTATTTCAGTTTCCTTCTATGCACATTAAAGGCAGATGTTAGCACCTGTTTCAATTCCAAAACTTCTGTTTAGAAGATTTTCTGCCTCTTGAGGTATTTTACAGTTTTGCATAAGCAAACAGGAAGCCTACTCACTATATGGACTAACAAACTATTTTATTATTGATCATGAATTAATTATATTTTGGCGGGAAAACCTCAAATACTGTAGAAACTTCCATTTTTATTGAATGGTTCTAGTGTGTATTTCAGAAGTTATTGCTCCATCTTCTTATGTGTGATCATTAATAAGAGATATGGCTGGGCGCGATGGCTCACACTTGTAATCCCAGCACTTTGGGAGGCTGAGACAGGTGGATCATGAGGTCAGGAGATCTAGACCATCCTGGCTAACGTGGTGAACCCCGTCTCTACTGAAAATACAAAAAATTAGCCGGGCATGGTGGCGGGCGCCTGTAGTCCCAAGCTACTCGGGAGACTGAGGCAGGAGAATTCTGTGAACCCAGGAAGCGGAGCTTGCAGTGAGCCGAGATCGCGCCACTGAACTCCAGCCTGGGTGACAGAGCGAGACTCTGTCTCAGAAAAAACAAAAAACAAAACAAAACAAAAAGGCAGGTGAGGGGCAGGTGTGGCAGCACTACGTTGATGAATATTAAATGTGTAGTCAGGTTTCTCTCCATCTATAGACAGTCTATGATAGCCTTTCATTCCCACTGGCAGAAAACAAGTAAGGGATAAGTTTTGTAAAGGAAATGCATAAGTAAATAAATAAAACCAAAGAGAAGGGGACCTGTTGGTTTCAGGCAGATGATCTTTGTAAGAAGACTCTGAAGTGAAACAATATTTTCCTCTTTAAACCCTTGGGGCCAAGATAAGTAGCACCTCTTGATGTGTTTCCAGACAACACTTAATCTAAGAGTTATTGTGGTAGAGTCTAGTGGGTTGTTGGGATTTAGAATCTGGAGAAGGCATGGATTAGTTACTGACGTCAATGAAGACTAGAAGACTGGAATTGTCAAGCCAGGAGGTAACACTCTATATGAGACAAGTTTTGAGATCATCATATGGTATCTGTGCATTTCAACCAGAATGTTTGGAGTATTACCAACAAAGGAGAGAGGGTTGATCACTGAAGAGCTTGATCCTCTGGGGTCAAGGGTGGGGCTCCTTGATTGATCAGGTGGCCTCACCTCTCTCTTTAGATGAGATGCAGCCAAAGTCAATGCTTCTCAGAGAAGAAAGAGAGCATGAGAGAGCCTGAACCCATCACAGAGCAATAAAATCGGTGTTGAGCTGAACTGTTGACCTGGTTAGCGGCCAGAATAGCAGAAGCAGAGAGCTTTTACGGTCAGGCTCAGACATGGAAAATGGGGAAACTGAGACGCTTGCACTTACCTACATTCCAAAGATTGATGGCATAGATTGGGAAAGAAAGAAAATAATGTCTAGAAACAGGTCCCAGAATTTTGTTTTTAGATACTCACTGGCTTAGTTAGCAACATCAGGGCTTAATTTTCTTGATTTCAGAAAAATGGAATTACTGATTAAACAAGACCATGGTTGTCCTACCACCTGAAGTGAGCAAATACTGGGAATGCTGCAAATGCACCTCTTCTGCAAGGCGTATTGGTACCTTGGGTGCCTTTTGCTCAGATGTCTGCTATAAAATGCCTGTGAATGTCTGTGAAATTGCACGGTGGCTGGTGAAGGGGAGAGACTTTCTATAACTTCTTGGCTTTATGTGTGGACATAATAACTCTTAGATTAAATGTTGTCTGGAAAATCATCTCTTATTATTCCCAAGCAAAATATGTTTTCTGCTGCAACAGTTAATTGCTTCACTGTGGAACTATTTCATTCATTCAGCCAATAACTGGGCACTCACTATCTAGCACGCACAGTACTTTTCATGTCCATTCAGATTGCATTTACACTGATAGTTGTCCTGTGAGTGGACATTTAGTACCATTTAGACAGGGATAGAATGTAAATATGGGGGCACATTACAGATGAAGCTGCTGCTTCTTAGGATGAAGGATTCCTAGAGATGTAATAACATCAATTATTTCTATGAAAAACCACAACATAAAAGGCTGACTTCCATCAACGTGATTTGAAGAAAGAGATTTATTTATAGGTTACCAGGGCTCATGCCCTGGCTGGATGATTCATCTTTTCACAAAGAAATTCCCAGGAGAATCTGCCTGATTTCTAGTCTCTTCATGTTCACAATGGGAGGATCTGTCTAACTTTATATTTACTTTGTAAACGTCTTTCAACCATGCATAGCTTTTCTAGAGCATAAACCTCAAAATACTTCTCATGCCTCCAATGCAACATTAAACTAAAAGAAAACTTGAGAGCTATATCAAAGAGAAATAAATAATTATTTAAGTTCTAGTTTTTTTGGTGGGGGGAGGGGGGAGTAGCAAGTTGCTTTTATTTTTGAGATGGAATCTCGCTCTGTCACCCAGGCTGGAGTGCAGTGGCGTGATCTCAGCTCACTGCAACCTCCACCTCCTGGGTTCAAGCGATTCTCTTGCCCCAGCCTCCCAAGTAGCTGGGATTACAGGCACACGCCACCAAGTCCAGCTAATTTTTATATTTTTAGTTGAGACAGAGTTTCATCATGTTGACCAGGCTGGTCTCAAACTCCTGGCCGCAAGTGATCCACTTGCCTTGCCCTCCCAAAGTGTTGGGATTACAGGTGTTAGCCACCGTGTCCAGCCCCTATGAAGTCTTTTAATCCTTGTAATAAACCTCTGAGATTGGTACTATTGCTTTCCTATTTTACAGATGAGGAAATAGAGGTGCAGAGGCCAGGGAAAAAGGTCAAGATCACAATGCTAATAGTAAGTGCAAATTTGGGGTATGAACTTGTACAGCATGGATTCAGAATGGGTGCTTGTATCTACTACTTTAGGCAAGGAGAAACAACAAGAGCAAAGTAGGTGGTTATTATGTGCGAATTCTCCTCCTAACTTCGCATCTTAATTTATTTCCAGTCACTATATCTGCCTTGTTGAAAATGAGAGCAAGTTAAAATATGAGAACTAAAATGACACCCGGTGTTCTGTTCTTCGGTCAAGGGCTCTGGTGTGTGAGTGTGTAAGGGGTTGGAGGAGGGACCGGGCAGAGGCAGAAATGGGAAGCTTTTCAGGCCAGATGCCAGCTCCAGAATGTGATCATATAAATGTGAGCCCTGTACATTTAATAAATAACAGTCCTGGTTCTTAGCTCATTGACGTATCCTCAATGTGCCTCAGACTTTACCCTGGTATCGGTAGTGGGGGTCAAGGCAGGGGGAGGGATACAAGAGAAAGACAACCGATACCTGGATGGATTCAGATCAGATACTTTCGAGAACAGAGATGTGGAAGATCTAGGTGGAATGGCAGAACTAAAGAATGATTTTTTGTTTTTCCCCCACATTCAGAGGAGTTGGAACATTGGGCAGGGGAGTGTCTCTGGTACTAGAAAAAGAGAGAGCGGGCAGTTGGGGTTTGTTTGGAGACAGGTTTGCCTTCTCAACCTGCTAAAGGCCAAAAGGATCATAGCTGGAAATGCTTCCCCCCAACCCCTCCCCCAGCAGAAAGCTTTTTGAGCTTTGCTATAGAAAGAAGGGGAGGAAAGCCAAGAAAAATGCCTCACCAAAATGAGGCTTTTTCTTGGCTTTCTGAAATATCCATGCCAGTTGGTAGCTTTGTGAGCTCCTGGTCTGTGCATCCGCTACATTAATGCCTTTAAAGCCACCGCCTTCAGAGGCTTCATTGCCTTGCCTAGGTTAGTAGAGGTGGATGTTTACATTCAGGGCTCTGAACGAAAATGAAAGCATTGGCTGCATTACATTTATTTATTTGTTTGTTTGTCTTGCTCTGTTGCCCAGGTTGGAGTGCCATGGCATGATTTTGGCTCACTGCAACCTCCACCTCCTGGGTTCAAGTGATTCTCCTGCCTCAGCCTCCCGAGTAGCTGGGATTACAGGCATGTGCCACCACAGCCGGCTAATTTTGTATTTTTAGTAGAGACGTGGTTTTACCATGCTGGTCATGCTGGTCCCAAACTCCTGACCTCAGGTGATGCGCCCACCTTGGCCTCCCAAAATGCTCGGATTACAGGCGTGAGCCACCATGCTTGGCCTATTTATTTATTTATTTATTTATTTTGAGACTGGGTGTTTCTCTGTTGTCCAGGCTAGAGTGCAGTGGCATGAACCCAGCTCACTGCAGCCTCAACCACCTGGCCTCAAGGGATTCTCCTGCCTTAGCTTCCCGAGTAGCTGGGACTACTGGCATGCACCACTATGCCTGGCTAATTTTTTTAATTGTCTTGTAGAAATGAGGTCTCACTTTGTTACCCAGGCTGGTCTCAAACTCCTGGGCTAAGGCCATCCTCCTGCCTTGGCCTCCCAAAGTGTTGGGATTACAGGCATGAGCCACTGTACCTGGCCCAGCTGTGTTACCTTTTGTTACCTGTACATACACAGGCCTCCAAGAGAGAACCTCTATATATCTGCATCTCACCTTTATTCCTGCAAAAAGGAAATTTTCATTGCCTGGAAGGACCTACATGGAACTTACAAGAGATTGGCCTCAAATCTGACAAGCAGGCCCCTGAACAAGCTTCACATCATTGAGTGAAGAAAAAAGTCAGCTGTTTGTTTTATTCCTTCATTAATATCTGCAAAGTTTACATTTTGCCATTCAGGTTTTAAATAAATATACCCAGTGATGGGCATTTACGTCAGTCACTTAAATTTTCCTCCAAGTATCTCAAGCCTGTGAAAGGGCCCAGAATGAAAGGCAACTGTTTATCAAGGTCTTTCGTCTCAGATTGTCTCAGACAGTCTCTGATCTGAGATTTACTGTGATATGAAAAACCAGCTCACAGTCATCTGGGGGTGCTGTGCCTCACTTTAAGAGAAAGGAGATGTCTCGATATCCTAACCTCGTGATCCACCTGCCTTGGACTCCCAAAGTGCTGGGATTGCAGGCGTGAGCTCCGTCTCTACTAAAAATACAAAAAGTTAGCCTGGCGTGGTGGTGGGCACCTGTAGTCCCAGCTACTCGGGAGGCTGAGTCAGGAGAATGGTGTGAACCTGAGAGGCGGAGCTTGCAGTGAGCTGAGATAGTGCCACTGCACTCCAGCCTGGGCGACAGAGCGAGACTCCGTCTCAAAATAAAAAAAAAAAAAAGAAGAGAAAGGAGATGTTAGAGCATTTCCCATAGACATCTTTGCTTTAAAGGTATTCAGGACAGGTCTGTTCTAAATAAAGTTTCTCTTTTGCCTTTAGAGATCATTTGCATGTACTTTTTCATAAACAAGTTTACTTACTGTGTGCTGCTTAGACTCTAGAACTTCTGAGAAGAAAAAGACTGTACAAAAACTCTTTGGTGAATTCTAAGGGCACCCTTGTTGGGGGCCTTGTGGCTTAGTAATAAAATCCCCATTATCCTGCTCTCCTTCCTGGCTAGATATTTCCATCCTGACAGAGGCTTCTGAGAGCCTAGAGCAGGTGACTTGGGGAGGTGCAGCTGGAGAGCTGGGGTAGTGGTGCAAAGAGCCAGCCCGGCCATGGGCTTTGGCTGTCCTGAGGACTGAGCCTGCATCTACCACAAGCTAGACTTGTAGCCTTGGGTAACTTTTTCAACCCCTATGAGTCTAGGTTACCTCACGTGGAAAGTAGACCTGGTCACACATACTTCACATGGTTGTGGTCAAAAGTCAACTTCCCTCTCCCTCTCAATCCCTGGTTTTGCTTGGATAACCCCTCCCCAGCCTGTCTTCCCCTGCTGAAATGTCACTTCTTCCAGAAGCCCTTTCTATCTGGCTGAGAATCTCTCCTCCTCAGGACCCAGCTTGACTTTCTCTTGTCATAGCTCCTTTCAGGCTATATTATATTATGTCTCTTGCCCATTAAACTCTGTGAAGACAGGAAACAGGTATGTCGTGTTTGCAGTTCCTGGCATTGTTGGCTCTTGCTATTTGTAGAATGGAGTTGAATGGACGCACGTGAAATAACCTAACAAACATGTGGCCCATGGTGGTGATCCCTCTCCTGTCCTTGCTCTCTCTTTAACAGGTTACAACTCTAGGCAGACGATTAATACTGTAGTAGTCACTTGCTCACACAGCTGGATTTCTCTTCTGACCAAATCAATACCTAAAGCTAGAACTTTTTGGTTTCTCTGTTTCTATAAGCTCCTGTCTGTATAAAATTCCTTCCTGTTTGCATCAAACAACTTGGTTTTGGAGGTTTTCTGAAACTTTCTTAAAAACTGACCATTTGGGCCAGGCATGGTGGCTTACACCTGTAATCCCAGCACTTTGGAAGGCTGAAGCGGGTGGATCACCTGAGGTCAGGAGTTTGAGAACAGCCTGGCCAATGTAGTGAAACCCCATCTCTACTAAAAATGCAAAAATTAGCTGGACATGGTTGTGGGTGCCTATAATCCCAACTACTTGGGAGGCTGAATCACTTGAACCCAGGAGGTGGAGGTTGCAGTGAGCTGAGATTATATTATTGCATTCCAGCCTGGGAGAAGAGAGTGAAGCTCCATCTCAAAACACACAAACAAAAACCTGACCATCTGATGTGCTCCTCTGAGAGTGCCCGTCTTAGGAACCAAGAAGGAGCTGGTTGTTTGGAGATAAGAACCTGGATAAGTCCGTCACAGTGGTGGGGAGAGGAGAAGAGAGGAGCAGGGCAGGGGCTGGGGGAGACACCATGTTGGATTGTGGGGGAGACACCATGCAGAGGGGAGGGGAAGATATTTGGCACGAGGGGTACTGACCTGGCACTCCCCATACATGTTTGACAAGTGGAAATACTGAAAATAAGATGATATGTGATGGTTCATCACAGCTGTTTTCTTCTGAATAAAAAGGGTGAGGACTAGGAAGAGGTAAAATAGAAGAGTTGTGGTCACACGGAAGTGAAAACTATTGCTCTACCACCATCTGGCCTTAAAACCATATGGGACCTGTGCTAGAATAATAGTGCTGCTTATTTTTGCCATACTGCTTGGCCTCACCTGGGCCTGCCCATTCTTGTCACCTGGCTCCCATGGCTGCAAAACTTGGCTGGGTTGGAAGAGTTTAGAGTCAGTTCTAGTGTCAATTCTTATTGTCAGTTCTTATTGTCAGTAATGATTAACTTCATGGCTAGCTATCACTGAGAGATGAAAATTCAAGTAATTCTCAGGCTAGTAAGGTAATCCCTACCTTTCACTATGGATTACTGGAAAAATTCAGTGAGGAAAGGTAAAGGGAAAAATGTAGATAAGTCAAAATTCCCTCGGAGGATGGAAAATGAAGGAGTTTCCCTGTCGCTACAATTAATAAACACCACCTACACTAAGATCTACGTGTTACGAAATGGTAGAAGTTGAGAAGCAACTTTTAGGATTCAGTGACCTGGATTTAAGTGAGCGGTGGCTGAGGGTTGGGTGGCGCATACTCAGCTGTTGACTGCGTATGAGCAAAGTGGCTTCATTTGGCAACGTGCCCCTTCACTCCCTGATATAAAAGCATAAAGGAAACAGCTCTCCTTAGCTTTCTTCACTCATGTTTCCCACATGCTTGTTTCTATCTCTGTTTTTCGTTGTTGTCTCACCAGTTTTACATGTACTGCTGAGTTAACTGATTTTCTTACAAATATTTGTGTATTCCAAGGACTGTGGCCACCCCCATCCCAGTATTCATTGTTATTCTCTCACCTTCACTGACTCAGTACAATTCCCTCCACTGTACTGGTTGAGATGTCTCCTTTAGAGGCTTGCTTCTCTGTGCTTAAGGCATTACATCTGGTGTAATACTTCCAGTGACCAACACCTTTAGCTCATCTCACTCATCTTCACCATAAATGAGCATGTTGGATAACCCAGGTCTGCATCCAGAGAGAAAGGGTGGGGACGAAGGGAAAGGGGAAGGTGATCTGAGACCCTGGAATTCTTCATATGACAGGTGCAGTGCAGAGTGGGATGCACATGGTGTGCTCAGCATAAGAACTGGGTGCCAGAGGTGGCCTGAAGCTTGGCCAGAGAGTACTGAGTGGGGAAATGCGGGCCAGCCTAGCAGGAAATGACTCTGCCTTGCTGTCACCCCTGTGGACGGCCCTTCTCCTTTGGATTGGGAAGGGTTAAATGAACATTGCTTGTCTGACGACCTAGCTGCATTGTTTATCCTCCTGTGTTGAGAAAAATGTTCTTATGCCTTTGATCACCTCATCTTTTTCAAAAAACACTACTTAAAATGTTGAAGAGGTGTCTTCAGTTGAAGGGGATTCTGATTTATTTGTACTTGAAAAAGAATACAAAGGGGAACAATGTCAAGGTTCCCTGTGTAGAGATGAAGGCAGGAAAACAGGAAAATATGATGGATGTCTTCTAAAGGAGTATCCCATGTTATCCTGCAGCTCTCCACAATTCTCACTGTAAGGGGATAGATAATGAGGAGAGAGAAGATTTAAGAAGATGAGAAAAAAAAGATCAGAGGGAAAAGTCCATGCCATACACCAGGGTGCGCAAAATCCCAGAACAAAATGCAATTCTCCCAATATTGGATATGATTTCACTGAGAGGCCTAATGCCCCTTAATGTAGCTCCTGTAAGTTTGCATCCTAGGTAACTGCCTTGTTGTCATTTCTTAGTGTTATGGACTAAGGAGTGACAGCATTCTGCATTCCTTAGCATCATACAATGGTTTGTTCATATTCGTTGTTTACCAGTTAGTGGTAAATGCACTAATTGCTTATGAAATCAAAGCACACCTTTCTAACTAAAATATTCTAACCAATATAAAGAATATAACTAAAAGAGTTTAAAATATAAATGAGAATTAGGTTCAAATCTCTCTCAGTTTCTACCATTTGGATCAAGACATCATGAAGCTTGTTATTGTATTCCCCAGGTTAAATTTTCATTTCTTCAGTCAACAAATATTTATTATGTGGGTAAGGACCTGGCACAGTACAAGGCACAGCAGTGTGCAAGCTGGACCCTTTGCTCACCCTTTTGTCACATATGTTCTGTTGGATGAGACAGACATTGATTAAATAATCACACAAGTCTATGATTACAAATGGGAGAATGAGCTATGAAGGGAAGGGCTATCCATTTATTTACTTCCCTACAGAAAAAGGTGCTGATGTTTCAGTAATGCCAGCCCTGAATGGAACAGGTTGGGCTCTGAGGAGACCTACATCTAATGATTACTCTTTCTGCTGCAAAGTTGGAAAGAGAGGAACGAGGATGAACTGAATTGCTGAAGACTTGATTGAACAGTAAGAATTTTGTTACACTCAGGGCAATATTCTTTTGGCTAATAAAGCCGCTATTGGAATAAAGAAGTATTCCTCTTCTTGGGTCGCTGAGTGTTCAAGTTAAACTGACATTATTTTGGCTGCAAATCTATCAGGTTGAGGCATTTTTAAGATCCATCCTTGCAGAAAAATTAGCTTTACAAAGGCTCCACAGAATTTCAGATGATATTAAACTGCTTTCCATTCATTAAGTATAATATTTAATGCATTGAAATGAACACTAGTGATAAAAATTTAATTAAGATGATAATTAGTGTCACAGCCAAAATAAAAATATATAATTAACATTAAAGTGACTATAAACACATATTTTGACACTTCAGTGGGATTTTTAAAAATGTCTTCAATAAATTCTCAGGAAATTAGATTTCCAAATTTATGGCAAAATGATACTTTATTTATTTTTTGAGATGGAGTCTCCCTCTGTGGCCTAGGCTGCAGTGCAATGGTGTGGTCTCGGCTCACTGCAACCTCTGTCAGCTGGGTTCAAGCAATTCTCCTGCTCTGGCCTCCCAAGTAGTTGGGATTACAGGTGCCTGTCACCACACCTGGCTAATTTTTGTAGTTTTAGTAGAGACAGGGTTTCCCCATGTTGGCCAGGCTGATCTTGAACTCCTGACCTCAAGTGAGCCACTCACCTCAGCCTCCCAAAGTGCTGGGATTACAGGTGTGAGCCACCGTGGCTGGCCTTGCAAAATGATACATTGTAAGTATATATAATTGATGAAATATTTTGTTAAGTGCCAGACTTTATACAGTAACTTTACTATAAATTGAAGTGGCCATCTGGAATTTTTCATACTTAAAACAAATACCAGAAAGTTAATTTGAAGACTAAAATCTATTACTTCCCTTAGGATCATATTTGCATAGAATTTTAGAAATTTAAATTTGTTATGTCTATATTTATAATTAATTGTTACCCCATGTCAGTTTTCCTATTTGGACTGTTAAAACTTTCTCTTTCTCCTGATGTAAGACCCCCACACCCACCACCTCTTCACTGTTTACCATCCCCTTTTGGGACTTCATGCACTCATCTGAAAACTTGATTTCAAAGGTCTGTAAAGTATTAATGCAGTAAAGGAATTTTGTAATTTATTCCAGTGACAGAGCCTTTATAGATATTTCTGTCTGTAAGAGGCATTAGTTTAGCGCTCAAATGAGGACTTAAGTCATAGCCACACACATCAGACTGGGCTCATTGAGTAACGTCTCATGGTTCTGTTTTAATAACTTCTTAGCCTTAGTAGATTTATGCTGGCCAGGCTGACGTTTTATTTATAGCCCGAATCATTTACACTAAGCCAGAAGGTCTGGACATTCTCAGGAGGCCATCAGTCACTCTAGTGACTAGGGCAAGTTTGACAATGTCTGTCATCTTTCACATTATCCAATCTCCAGTCTGTATATAAAGAAAGGAATGACTTACTTTGTAAAAGATGAAAGGCAAAGGTGGTTTCCAATCATATAAGTAAGAGCAGGTTATAAGGATTTGGCCTTAAGATGGGATCCGGTTTCTTTAGTCACAGACCACGCCTATGAATTTTGTTTCTGTTGCAGTTTGACAGTGTTAGACAAGCTGTCAACAGTAGGCCTTTTCTTCTCAAAGAGTTTGTACATGCTTACCAGCAAGTCCTGGGTTCTAGAATTCTGGGTCCATCTACTCCTTTCCCACGCCAGTTCCCAGCTTTGGAAATACATACACCTATACTCATCACCAAATATGAAATTAAATCAGAGGAATGAATTGAATTGACAGAAAATATAGATATATTGTTTCTATTTTATTTTATTTTATTTTATTTTATGAGACAGTGTCTGGCTCTGTTGCCCAGGTTGGAGTGCAGTGGCACAGTCTCAGCTCACTGCCAGCTCTGCCTCCCGGGTGATCCTCCTGCCTCAGTCTCCTGAGTAGCTGGGACTATAGGCAGGTGCCACTATGCCCAGCTAAGTTTTGTATTTTTTTTTTTTTGGGTAGAGTTGGGGTTTTGCCATGTTGCCCAGACTGGTCTTGAACTCCTGGGCTCAAGCAATCAGCCTGCCTCAGCCTCCCAAAGTAGTGGGATTACAGGTGTCAGCCACTGCCCCCAGTTATTTATTTCTATTTTTTATTTGTAGTAGTGCTTTTGCCTATTATTGAAAGAAGCCACAAGAAATAGCCAATTAAGAGCCCTCCGCCACTAATATTAGGGGGTAGTCATGCATCATAATCCTCAGCATCAGATGAATAAATACTGAAAATATTTTGCTTTCTTTGGGAAACCAGGGCTTTTCTTCTGATGAACAATGTGGCGAAACAATGACATTGACAATATTTCCATTTTTACTCTGGGTCACAAGGAACTCAGACAATTTGCGAACCAACCTTTGTTATCTCTGGGCCTTTTGGCTTATGAAGTGGAGTCCTATTTTTTTCCCCCTCTGATTCTAACAATATAGTCTGATTTATATCTTTCTTGGTGTTTATTTTTATTTTACTCTTTTATGTATATATTGCTTTTAAAGTCACCTCAGAACCTTTGTGATTTAAGAAAGATTATCAATCAATCCATAAGTAAGGGTAGGAGTTTCCAATCATTCTCCTAAGTCCCATTTTCTGACACTATTTCTTTTTTTAATGTATCTATTTATGGGGTACATGTGCAATTTTGTTACATGCATAGATTGTGTAGTGGTCAAGTCGGGTCTTTGAAGATATTAGGCCGGACGTAGTGGTTCACACCTGTAATTCCAGCACTTTGGGAGGTCAAGGAGGGTGGATCACGAGGTCAGGAGTTGGAGACTAGCCTGACCAACATAGTGAAACCCTGTCTCTACTAAAAATATAAAAATTAGCCAGGCATGGTGGCACACACCTGTAGTCCCAGGAGGCTGAGGCAGGAGAATCGCTTGAACCCAGGAGGTGGAGGTTGCAGTGAGCCGAGATTGTGTCACTGCACTCCTGCTTGGGTGACAGAGCGAGACCTTGTCTCAAAAAAAGAAAAGATATCCATCACCTGAATAATGTACATTGTACCCATTAAGTAATTTCTCATCATCCACCCTCTCCCCACCCATTCCCTCTCACTTTGATGCCTCCATTGTCTATCAATCTACTCTCTTCATCCATGTGTGTAGATTTTTTAGAACTACTTATGAGTGAGAACATGCAGTGTCTGACTTTCTAGTGACACCGTTTCTTACAAATGGTCAGGTCCTATGTGTTTTTGGATCAGTATGTCAGGAGGAGGAGGCTGGGTGGAAAAAGTTGGATTTTCTTGAAGTTGGCTTCTCTTGACACCTCCCACTGTTTAAAGAGTCAGCTCATTTGTCTCGGAGCCAAACTGCTGAGATTCTCAGAGCCATTCCTCATTTTCTTGGAAGTGAAGGGATTCGTGTTTGAAAGAGGCAATTTGTCTCTAAAGGGGAAGCAAAAAGACATAACTTGTGTAGTATAAAATCTTGGGAAGTTTTAGGATTATTTCATATTCCTATTTCTACAGGCGACCAAATTCAAAAAGTATGTTTTATTGAAAATAAGGTCAGATTTATTTTCATTGTTTTGTATCTTCGGTAGAGTTCCAGTTTCTTTTCTTTTCTTTTTTTTTGAGACAGAGTCCTGCTGTGTCACCAGGCTGGAGTGCAGTGGCATGATCTTGGCTCACTGCAACCTCTGCCTCCCGGGTTCAAGCAATTCTCCTGCCTCAGCCTCCCAAGTAGCTGGGATTATAGGCACGTACCACCACGCCCAGCTAATTTTGTATTTTTAGTAGAGACAAGGTTTCACCATGATGGCCAGGATGGTCTCAATCTCTTGACCTCACGATCCACCTGCCTAGGCCTCCCAAAGTGTGGGGATTACAGATGTGAGCCACTGCGCCCAGCCGAGTTCCAGATTTTACAACGTAAAAACAACTGAAAGTATATTGGGTTCGCTTCTCGGCCTTTTGGCTAAGATCAAGTGTAGTATATTGGGTTAAGTGACACCTTTGCATGTGCCAAATCCCAGGGCAGCCTCTCTTTTTCCTGTGGAAGTCCCTGCTCAACCTTGAGTATCTTTCCCCAGTCTCTCACCCACTCCATTCCCAGAGCCTTTTGCCTCAAATAGCAAAAAACACAATGACAGGTTGAAGAGAGACTACAGAAGAAAGGAGAAAGTGTTATATTTTACTATCCTTGAAGGCACTTTTTTCCCCCTGCTTTATAAACAAAGGGCCCTGTATTTTCATTTTGCACTGGGCACCACAGATTATGCAGCTGGCCAGGCTGAGAACTTACAAGAAAATGCTATCTCCAGCCAGTGACCCGTCAGCCCTGTACAATCCTCCTACTGAAAAATACCTCCTAAAAAAGTCAAAAGCAGAAACTTTATTTATTTAATTTATTTTTTGAGGCAGAATCTCGCCCTGTCACCAGGCTGGAGTTCAGTGGCATGATCTTGGCTCACTGCAACCTCTGTCTCCTGGGTTCAAGCAATTCTCCTGCCTCAGCCTCCCAGGTAGCTGGTACTACAGGTGCCTGCCACCATGCCCAGCTAAGTTTTGTATTTTTAGTAGAGACAGGGTTTCACCGTGTTGGCCAGGATGGTCTTGATCTCTTTACCTCATGATCCACCTGCCTTGGCCTCCCAAAGTGCTGGGATTACAGGCATGAGCCACCATACCTGGCTATAAATGTTGTCTTTTGAGAAATATCTATTCATGTCCTTTGCTCATTTTTTAAAAATAGGATTGTTTGTTTTTTCTTTTAAATTTGTTTAAGTTTCTTGTAGATGCTGGATATTAGACCTTTGTAAGACAGATAGATTGCACAAGTTTTCTCCCATTCTGTAGGCTGTCTATTCACTCTGATGATAGTTTCTTTTGCTGTGCAGAAGCTCTTTGGTTTAATTAGATCCCATTTCTCAATTTTTTTGCTTTTGTTGCAATTGCTTTTAACATTTTCATCATAAAATCTTTGACTATGTCCTGAGTGGTATTGTCTGGATTTTCTTCGAGGGCTTTTATAGTTTTGGGTTTTACATTTAAGTCTTTAATCCATCTTGAGTTAATTTTTGTATAAGGTGTAACGAAGGGATCCAGTTTCAATTTTCTGCATATGGCTAGTCAGTTCTCCCAGGACCATTTATTAAATAGGGAATCCTCTCCTCAGTGCTTGTTTCTGTCAGATTTGTCAAAGATCAGATAGTTGTAGATGTTCAGTATTATTTCTGAGTTTACTATTCTGTTCCTTTGGTCTATGTGTCTGTTTTTGTACCAGTATCATGCTGTTTTGGTTACTGTAGCCTTGTAGTATAATCTGAAGTTGGGTAGCATGATACCTCCAGCTTTGTTCTTTTTGCTTAGGATTGTCTTGGCTATATGGGCTCTTTTTTATTTCCATATAAATTTTAAAATAGGTTTTCCTAATTCTGTGAAGAATGTCAATGGTAGTTTAAGGGGAATAGCATTGAATCTATAAATTACTGTGGGCAGTATGGCCATTTTCATGATATTGATTCTTCCTATCCATGAACTTGGAATGTTTTTGCATTTGTTTGTGTTCTCTCTTATTTCCTTGGAGCAGTGGTTTGTAGTTCTCCTTGAAGAAGTCCTTCACTTCCTTTGTTAGCTGTATTCGTAGGTATTTTATTCTCTTTGTAGCAATTGTGAATGGGAGTCCATTCATGATTTGGCTCTCTGCTTGTCTTCTGTTGGTGTATAGAAATGCTTGTGATTTTTGTGCACTGATTTTGTATCCTGAGACTTTGCCAAAGTTGCTTATCAGCTTAAGAAGCTTTTGGGCTGAGATGATGGGATTGTCTAGATATAGGATCATGTCATCTGCAAACAAAGACAATTTGATTTTCTCTCTTGCTATTTGAATATGCTTTATTTCTTGCTCTTCTTGATTGCCCTAGCCAGAACTTTCCGATACTATGTTAAATAGGAGTGGTGAGGGAGGGCATCCTTGTCTTGTGCTGGTTTTCAAATGGAATGCTTTCAGCTTTTGCCCATTCAGTATGATATTGGCTGTGAATTTGTCATAAATTGCTATTATTTTGAGATATGTTCCCTCAATATCTAGTTTATTGAGAGCTTAATTTATTGAAGACCTTTTCTGCATCTATTGAGATAATCATGTGGTTTTGTCTCTAGTGCTGTTTATGTGATGACTTACATTTATTCATTTTCATAGGTTGAACAAGCTTTGCATCCTGGAGATGAAGCTGGCTTGATTTTGATGTGCTGCTGAATTTGGTTTGCCAGTATTTTATTGAGGATTTTTGCATTGATGTTCATCAGGGATATTGGCCTGAAGTTTTCTTTCTTTGTTGTATCTCTTCCATGTTTTGGTATCAGGATGATGCTGGCCTCATAAAATGAGTTAGGGAGGAGTCCCTCCTTTTCAATTGTTTGGAATTGTTTAATAAGAAATGATATGAACTCCTATTTGTGCCTCTGGTAGAATTCAGCTGTACATTCACCTGGTCCTGGGCTTTTTTTTTTTTTTTTTTTGGTTGTTAGGCTATTTATTACTGCTTCAATTTTAGAACTCATTATCAGTCTATTCAGGAATTCAACTTCATGCTGGTTTAGTCTTGGGGGGTGTATGTGTCCAGGAATTTATCCATTTCTTCAGATTTTCTAGTTTGTTTGTGTAGAGATGCTTTATAGTATTCTCTGATGGTTGTTTGTATTTCTGTGGGGTCAGTGATGATATTCCCTTTATCATTTTTTTATTGTGTCTATTTAATTCTGCTCTCTTTTCTTCATTAGTCTAGTTAGTGTTCTATTTTATTAATTTTTTTCAAAAAGCTCCTGGATTCGATGATTTTTTTTGAAGGGTTTTTGTGTCTCTATCTCCTTCATTTCCTGCTCTGATCTTGGTTATTTCTTCTGCTAGTTTTGTGGTTTGTTTTCTCTTGGTTCTCTAGTTCTTTTAGTTGAGATGTTAGGTTGTTAATATGAGATCTTTCTAGCTTTCTGATGTGGGCATTTAGTGCTATAAATTTCCCTCTTAACACTGCTTTAGCTGCATCCCAGAGATTCTGGTATGCTGTCTCTTTGTTCTCATTAGTTTCAAAGAACTTCTTAATTTCTGCTTTAATTTCATTATTTACCCAGGAGTCATTCAGGATTAGGTTGGTGCATTTCCATGTAGTTGTGTGATTTTGAGTGAGTTTCCTTATCTTGAGTTCTAATTTGATTGTGCTGTGGTCTGAGACTGATATGATTTCAGTTCTTTTGCATTTGCTGAGGAGTGTTTTACTTCCAATTATGTGATCAATTTTAGAGTAAATGCCATGTGGTGCTGAGAAGAATGTATATTCTGTTGTTTTTTGGGTGGAGACTTCTGTAGATATCTATCAGGTCCACTTGATCCAGAGCTGAGTTCAAGTCCTTAATATTTTTGTTAATTTTCTGTCTTGATGATCTGTCTAATATTGACGGTGCTGTGTTAAAGAATCTAAGTCTCTTTGTAGGTCTCTAAGAATTTGTTTTATGAATCTGGGTGCTTCTGTTTGGGTGTATGTATATTTAGGATAGTTAGCTGTTCTTGTTGAGTTGATCCCTCTACCATTATATAATACCCTTATTTGTCTTTTTTGATCTTTGTTAGTTTAAAGTCTCTTTTGTCGGAAACTAGGATTGCAACCCCTGCTTTTTTCTGCTTTCCTTTTGCATGGTAAATTTTCCGCCATTCCTTTATTTTGAGCCTATGTGTGTCTTTTCATGTGAGATGGGTCTCTTGAATACAGCACACCTGTGGGTATTGACTGTTTATCCAGCTTGCCATTCTGTGTCTTTTAATTGGGGTATTTAGCCCATTTACATTTAAGATTCATATTGTTATGTGTGAATTTGATCCTGTCATCATGATGCTAGCTGGTTATTTTGCAGACTCGTTAATGTAGTTGCTTCATAGTGTCATTGATCTGTATACTCAGTGTGTTTTTTGTAGTGGCTGGTAACAGTTTTTCCTTTCCATATTTAGTGCTTCCTTCAAGACCTCTCACAAGGCAGGCCTGGTGGTGTTGAATTCCCTCAGCAGTTGCTTGTCAGAAAAGAATTTTATTTTTCCTTCACTTATGAAGCTTAGTTTGGCTGGATGTGAAATTCTGGGTTGGAAATTTCTTTAAGAATGTTGAATACCAACCCCCCAATCTCTTTGGGCTTGTAGGGTTTCTACTGAGAGGTTGACTGTTGGTCTGATGGACTTCCCTTTGTAGGTGATCTGACCTTTCTTTCGGGCTGCACTTAACATTTTTTCCTTTATTTGAACCTTGGAGAATCTGAGGATTATGTGTCTTGGGGTTGATCTTTTCATGGAGTATCTTACTGGGGTTCTCTGGATTTTCTGAAGTTGAATGTTGGCCTGTCTTGCTAGGTTGGGAAGTTTCCCTGGATGATACCCTGAAGTATGTTTTCCAACTTTGTTTCATCTCCCTGTCTCTTTCAGGTACTCTAGTCAGTCATAGGTTTGGTCTTTTTACATACTACCATAGTTCTCAGTGATTTTTTTTCCTGGTCCTTTTCATTCTTTTTTCTCTAATCTCATCCCCCTGCTTATTTCAGCAAGATAGTCTTCAAGCTCTGAGATTCTTTCCTCTGCTTGGTCTATTTTGCTATCAATACTTGTTGCATTGTGAAATTCTCGTGTTGTGTTTTTCAGCTTCATCAGGTCATTTATGTTTCTCTTTAAACTGGTTATTTTGGTTAACAGATCCTGTAATGTTTTATCATGGATCTTAGCTTCTTTGCATTAAGTTAGAATATACTCCTTTAGCTCAGTGAAGTTCGTTATTACTGACTTTCTGGTACCTACTTCTGTCAGTTCATCCATCTCAGCCTCAGCCCAGTTCTGTACCCTTGCTGGGGAGGTGTTAGGCACTCTGGATTTTTGAGTTTTCAGTGTTTTTGTGTTGATTCTTTCTCATCTTTGTGAGCTTAACTACCTTTGATCTTTGAGGCTGCTGACCTTTGGATGGGGTTTTTGTGGGGTCTTCTTTGTTGATGTTGTTGCTTTCTGCTTATTTTTCTTTTAACAGGCCCCTTTTCCATTGGGCTGCTGTGGTTTGCTGGGGGTCCACTCCAGACCCTATTCACCTGGGCCGCTCCCATACCTGGAGGTGTCACCAGTAGAGGCTGGAGAACAGCAAAGATGGCTGCCTGCTCCTGCCTCTGGGAACTCTGTCCCAGAGGGGTACCAACCTGATGCTGGCTAGAACACTCTTATGTAAGGTGCTTGGTGACCCCTGTTGGGGGGTCTTACCCAGGAGGCATGGGATTAGGGACCCGCTTAACAAAGCACTCTGGCTGCCCCTTGGAGGAGTAGGTGCACTGCACTGGGGGGAATCCTCCAGATTGCCCAGACTCTTCAGAGCCCGCAGGTGGCAAAGACTAAGTCTGCTGAACCATGGCCACCCCTCCCGTCTGGGGCTCTGTCCCAGAGACATCAGAGTTCTGTCTGTAAACCCCTAGCTGGAGTTGCTGAAATTCCTGCAGGGAGGCCCTGCTTGGTGAGGAGGGATGAATCTGGGTCCTACCTAAAGAAGCAGTCTGGCCATGATCTGCCATAGCCAATGTGCTGTGCTGTGGGGATTCCTCCTAGTCCAAACTGCCCAGTCTCCCTGGCACCAGCAGGGGAAAATGGTCGACTGGAGCTGCAGTGATTTTGGTTGACCCTATCCCTGGGAACTCATTTGTCTTAAGCAGTCTCCCCACTGCTGCTCCTGGCCACAACCCAAGCGGCTGCTGAGGGTCTTCACAGCTCTGTGCTTGGGACCCAAGGGCCTGGTGGTGTGGGCTCACGAGGGGATCTTCTGATCTGCGGGTTGCACAGATCCATGGAAAAAGTGTGGTTTCCCCAGGTGGGGTAGCACAATCACTCACACCTCCTTGGCTGGGGTGGGAGCTCCTCTTGCCCCATGCAACGTCCAGATGGGCGGTCACTCCACCCTGCTTTTCCTTGCTCTCCGTGGGTCATGCCAACTGCCTAGTCAGTCCCAATGAGAGAACCTGGATAACTCAGTTGAAAGTGCAGGATTCACTCACTGTTTTCATTCTTCTCGGTAGGAGCCACTGACCACAGCTGCTTCTAATCAGTCATCTTGACCCCTCCCAATAAATATATTTTAGATGTAATTTTACTGGTTTCTTTTTTACTCTTAAAAAGGATATTAGAACCTTTATATTACATAGTGGCTTGCATTTGTTACTCATATTTGTGCCTCACATTATATATATATTTATTACACATTTATTTATTAATATATTATTATTTATTATACATACATTTATTATATATACATTATATATTTATTTACTTTTTATTTATTTTTATTTTCTTAAGGTAGAGTCTCTCACTGTTGCCTAAGCTGGAGTGCAGTGGTGCCATCTCGGCTCACTGCACCATTGAACTTGTGGGCTCAAGTGATCCTCCTGCCTTAGTCTCCTGAGTAGCTGGGACTACAAGCACATGTCACCATGCCTGGTTAATTTTTTCTGTTTTTTGCTAGAGACAAGATTTTTCCATGTTGCCAGGCTGGTCTTGAACTCCTGAACTCAAGTGACTCACCTGCCTCAGCCTCCCAATATGCTGAGATTACGGGTGTGAGGCACCACAGCCAGTCACACATTATATTTGTATTGGACAGCACTGGCCACATCCCTTTTCTACTTATTTTTCCACCTATGCTCATTAACCTCTGTCTTATTCTTTCAGGAACAGTTTAAGTGATTAATATATTAAAATTGCCAGTGATTCAGACTACAGTTTGTGTCAATCTAGTAATGCATCATGTTACCACTGCTAGTTAACACTGAATTTTAACTGGGATCCTTAATACCTTATTCTCTTGCAATGTTGTCTAAGTTTAGCTTACATCAGTATCCCCTGGAGGGCTTGTTAAAATGCAGATCAGATTGCTGGATCTTGCTCCTTAACTGTCTGATTCAGTTGGTCTGCGGTGGGGCCAAGAATTTTATTTCCAGTAAGCTGGTGATGCTAATGCTGGTTTGGGATCCACACTATGAGAATGTTCTTGTGACACTCAACCATGGCTGCACATCATAATCACCTAAGTACCCTCAAAAAATTACCTATGACTGCCTAAGCCCCACCTCCAGAGACTGTAATTTAATTGGTTGGAATGGGGTTTGCACAATGGTAGTTTTAAAAGCTCCACAGGTGAGCCTATCATGCAGCAGGATTGATAATACATTCAAAAGCAGTAATAAGTGGGAGTTATAGGTATTGGGACAAGGCCAGAGTAGAGATGCTTTTCTTTACTCTTTTTTGAGGGAGGAAGTGTTTACTCTTTACCATAACCTGGTGGGCAAATAGGTTGACTTGCACTTTTAATTTCATAGTAATAAAGCTGAGGTTAAGGAAAATACAATGATTTGCATTGCACAGGAAGATAACAGAAGCTCTATGCTCTCTCTTCCTTATTTTCCAACATTCCTGATAAACCACTGATATGAAAGAAGGTCAGGACCTAGGCATTTCAGGTTGCTCTTTCATGTTTCCTCGTGTGGCTAACACCTTTCAGGGCCTTTTGAAACACATGGCTCTGTCTGAGCTCTGCAGAAATATCTGATTTACTTCAGGGAAGCTTGGCATCAAATGAAGTTACCATTTTTACTTGCCAGTCTGGTGTGTTTGTCAAGAAGATGCATTTTAAAAATAATTTAATCTCTTGTGTTTGCCTTCAAGCCTGGGGAAACATGAATATGAAATCATTTTAATGATGAATCATCAGATTAGCATAGCCTTGACTTTACTGAGTCACCCAGTGTGTGACTCGTGTTGTTGGATTTACATTGTTTGAAGATGGATTGCTGTGGCTTATGGAAGTGTTGTATATTCTTCTTAATGTTTGAAAACCATTGCTTACAGTTTATAAAAATTAAAAAGGCAATACAAATGGTTAATAATGAAATATTGTTATCGTATGTAGGTATACATTAACTCTGGCAGAGAGAAAGGCTGTAGTTGTTAAGGTTATGGCAGTTCTTAAGGTTTACTTGAAGTAGAGTAAGTCCTTCGTTTTGACTAGATCAATAATAAAGATTTTTTTTCTCAACAAATACGACTGATGTACATGAACAGCCATCCCCAGGATGTTGTTCTGAGTTGCTTCTCAATAGTTTGGATGAGTTTGAGTGATGGTTAACTTCTCCTTGCTTTTTTGGCCACTTGTCATTCTCAAGGTGACTGTGAAGATTAAGAATGCAAGCATTTTGGCTGGGCGCAGTGGCTCACGCCTATAATCCCAGCACTTTGGAAGGCCGAGGTGGGTGGATCATGAGGTCAGGAGATTGATACCATCCTGGTTAACACGGTGAAACCCCGTCTCTACTAAAAGTACAAAAAAATTAGCCAGGCGCGGTGGCGGGTGCCTGTAGTCCAAGCTACTCTGGAGGCTGAGGCAGGAGAATGGTGTGAACCCGGGAGGCGGAGCTTGCAGTGAGCTGAGAGTGTGCCACTGCACTCCACCCTGGGTGACAGAGTGAGACTCTGTCTCAAAAAAAGAAAAAAAAAAAAGCAGGCATTTTTTTAGGCCAGGCATAAAAAATGGCTCATGCCTGTAATCCTAGCCTTCTGGGAGGCTGAGGTGGGAGGGTTGCTTGAGACCAAGAGTTCAAGACGAACCTGGCCAACATAGCAAGAGCCCACCTCATGAAAAAAAAAAAAAAAGAATGTAAACATTTAAAAATTCAAATTCCTTTGGCTTATTTCTTGAGTTTTAGCTTAGATTACAGGGGTTATGCTAGTTCTCAATACTTAAAAACATTTTTAGGCCGGGCATGGTGGCTCATGCCTATAATCCCAGCACTTTGGGAGGCTGAGGAGGGTGGATCACAAGATCAGAAGATCAAGACCATCCTGGCCAACATGGTGAAACCCCGTCTCTACTAAAAATACAAAAAATTAGCCGGGCATGGTGGCGGGTGCCTGTAGTCCCAGCTACTGGGCTCAGGAGGCTGAGGCAGGAGAACCACTTGAACCCAGGAGGTGGATGTTGCAGTGAGCCGAGATTGTGCCACTGCACTCCAGCCTGGCAACAGAGTGAGACTCCGTCTCAAAAAAAAAAAAAAAAAATATTATTTTCTCTTCTCCCTTAGATATATACGAATTAATTTCCATGTTTTCTAGGTTCTAAATTTAATATCACACCATTCCATTGCCTGTCATTTTTTCTAGCAGAGATGAGACGTAGACTTGGAGCCAGACACACTTGTTTATAGGTTGCTATAGCTGTGGTGCCACTCAGGACTTTGTTCTTTAGAACAATGATCACCTTTTACCTTAGTTATTACTCAAGATGCATTGAGAAGATATCTTCACCAACCAACAGTAGGCTATTGGATGATAGAAACCAATCTTGTAAGTCAAGGCATCCAAGGTAATATGCTGATAATTTTAACAACATCGATTAAAATGACCAGAAATAGATATTCTTTTCTTGGGACAACTTAATGAAAGATGTTTTAAAGTATCTGACCTTTCCACATGTTAGTGATGCACAGGAAATGAAACTGATTTGGGAATCTAAAATAAGCACCCTAATGAAGTAATGCAAAAACTTACCGTCTCTAATATAGCGGGTAAATAAAATCTCTGAATACTCATTTTGACCCATAATATTCTCTCTTGACACACTGTTTCATGAAGTTAATAAAAACTGTGGGAATGATAGGTTTGAATTTTGTCCCTCTTTTATCCCTAAACTTTAACTGGTGAAGGTGCCATTGATCAGCAACATGTTTAAAAGGACTCTAGTAGTTATGCAAAGAGCCCACTTTTTTTTTTTAAATGTATAATTGAGTTTAGCTGAAAGAATGGAGTGTGAAAAGACTTGGCAGACATCATCAAACCAACTCAATGTAAATAATTTGTGAATAACAGTAAGTCTGCTAAAACAATCTGGAAAATTTAAAAAATCTGTCTAAGACCTACATAACTGTATACAACAGCAGGTATCTTTAGATTTCCCCAGAATGCCGTTTGGTGTATGTGTCTTCTGGTCTGTAGTAGACAGGCACTCTTAGGAAACCCAGTGTGAATAACAGAAATCCAATACAAACTCTTTTTTTTTTGAGATGGAGTCTTGCCCTGCCCTGTTGCCCAGGCTGGAGTGCAGTGGCGTGATCTTGGCTCACTGCAAACTCTGCCTCCGGGTTGGACACCATTCTCCTGCCTCAGCCTCCCGAGTAGCTGGGACTACAGGAGCACGTCACCACACCCAGCTATTTTTTTTTTTTTTTGTATTTTTAGTAGAGATGGGGTTTCACTGTGTTAGCCAGGATGGTCTTGATCTCCTGACCTCGTGATCCGCCTGCCTCCGGCTTCCCAAAGTGCTGGGATTACAGGCGTGAGCCACTGCGCCCGGCCACCCAATACAAACTCTTTAAAGCAGAAAAGAAAATGTGTGGAATCCAAGAGCCCAAATACTGTTTTCAGGGTTCTGCCTCTTTTCCTCTTGCTATTCCTGACTGCTTTTGCACATTAGCCTCATTTTTATCTATTGTAGACGACTTATTTCTAGGGTTAGGGACAATGGTTATAGGCAGCTCCAGATTTCCTTTTTCCCAGAACTTGCCACCTTTGAGAGAGAAAGGCCCTTTCTTTTACAACTTTTCCATGAGAAATCTCAGCCAAGACCCAGGCTGATCCGCACACACTCTGGCCTCCCCCCACGGGAGATAGGGAGAGGGTCGGGACAGCTGCATTGAAACCACATAAATTGCAGTCCTTTTGGGAAATAGCTGTGCTGGCTTCCAGAAAAGAGGGGTGTGCTGGAGGCACAAAATACAATAAACAGCCACTATTTGTCCATCTTATTTTCATTTTTATAAGCTATAAATTTAGTGGCAAATATGTTTGTCTGTTTAATGATTTCTACATTGGTTTTTGGATGTGTGTACATGCATGTTTTTGTTTTGCTTTATTTTGTTTTAGATCTATGATTTTGTTTTTTCCAGATAGGGTCTCACTGTGTTGCCCAGGCTGGAGTGCAGTGATGCAATCATGACTCACTTCAGCCTCGAACACCAGGGCTTGAGTGTTCCTCTTGCTTCAGCTTCCCTGGTAGCTGAGATAGTAGGTGCATACCACCATGCCTGGCTAATTTTTTAAATTTTTCTTTTACAGAGATGAGGACTTTCTGTGTTGACTAGGCTGCTTTCAAACTCTTGGGCTCAAGTGATGATCCTCCTACCTCGACCTTCCTAAGTGTTGGGATTGCAGGCATAAGCTACCATGCCTGGCCAATGGTTGTATTCTTTAAAGGAAGGTTCAGTTTTTACTGGGAAATATATTCGCCCAAATTCTGAGCTCAGTTTGTCCCCAGAGTTTGTCCTTGGAGATGCTTGGGCAGCTGTGAACTGGAAATAGTCTGGTGATGGAGACCATAGAGGTGGAGGCGAAAGAAGTGCAGATACAGTGTGCAAGTGGGGAGATGAATTCTTATTTTTATGACACTACATTAAAAAATCTTAAATGTGAGCAAATTGTTCTCTACTGATGCAAAAAAAAAAAAAAAAAAAAAGATATATGGACTATATTTTTAACCAAAGTATATAAGTAATCTTAAATGTTACACAAATTTTTTATCTGACCTCAGCACACTCTGGAACTCTGAGGAAGGTACATTTCATAAGCAGAACCTAGATGTGTTATGATGGCTCCATAAAAAGAAACTTTCTGATAAAGGAGGCAGGAAAACTAGGATGAAGAGTCAGAGTGGTTAGAGGAACTCCTCAAAATAACTTGTCCTTTGGGAAAGGAGGCTGCTTTGCCAGTCTGGCAGTGGCAAATGTGAAATGAGATTATAGTAAAAGGCCAGGGAAAACCCAGGGTGTTTGGCTTGAAATAAAATTGAATAATAGTAGGCCGGGCATGTTGGCTCACACCTGTAATCCCAGCACTTTAGGAGGCCGAGGCAGGTGGATCACCTGAGGTCAGGAGTTTCAAACCAGCCTGTGCTTGTCTGTAAAAATAGAAAATTAGCTGGGTGTGGTGGCACCGTCTGTAGTCACAGCTCTTGGGGGAGGCTGAGGTGGGAGGTAGCCCCGAACCCAGGAGGCAGGAGTTGCAGTGAGAGCTGAGATCATGCCACTGCACTCCAGCCTGGGCCACAGAATGAGACCCTGTCTCAGAGAAAAAAAAAAAAATCAACTATAATAATAAATTAATCTCTGCTTAAAAATTCAAGTTAAACCATCGAGCTAGGTGTAAGTAATTAAGTAGTGGAAACACCCGGGCTCGGTACTGTCCTGAATGTATTTTTTGAGACAGAGTCTCTGTTGCCCAGACTGGAGTGCATTAGTGCAATCTCTGGCTCACTGCAGAGTCCCCTGCCTCCTGGGTTCAAGCCTCCGACCTCCAGCCTCCTAACTGCTGGGACTACAGGCTCACCACGCTCGCTTAATTTTATTTTCAGTAAGAGGCAGGGTTTCACCCTGTTGCTTTCAGGATGGTTTCTGTCTCTGACCTCGTGATCCCACCCTCTCGGCCTCCTATCTTTGGATTATAGAGTGTGAGCCACCACCTCCCTGAATGTGTTTTATTGGCCTTAAGGGAACATATTTGTGGAATACAAAAACAGCATGGCGGCGTTGCCTATGCAGTGTGTCCATGTGGCAGTGATGGAGGAGTTGGAGGACAATGGAAACGTAGGAAGGGTGGAGAGGGTCTCACTATGATGCTGTACTTGTTCCTTGATAGTACCTAAAGTGCATATAAGAACTTATTCCAGAAACTTAACCAGATTTTCTTGTAAAACAGTTAAAAATTTAAAGAAATAAGGCAGTGGCCGGTGGCTCACGCCTGTCCAAGAAAACACTTTGGGAGGCGAGGCTGGTGAGGATCACAAGGTCAGGAGGATCCGAGAGACCATCACAGCTAACACGGTGAAACCCCATCTCTACTAAAAATGCAAAAATTAGCGAGGCCCCGGCCCGTCCCGAGGCGCCCTGTAGTCCCAGCTACTTGGGAGGCTGAGGCAGGAGAATAAAGCGTGAACCCGGGGAGAGGCCGAGGAGCTTACAGTGAGAAGCGAGATCACAGCCACTGCACTCCAGCCCTAGGCGACTAAGCGAGACTCTGTCTCAAAAATATTAGAAGGGCAACCCTACTTTTTAAAAAAATGTATTACCAGTTCTCAAATCTTGAGATAATTGTAGTAAATTAACAGAAACTGTTTTTGTAAAACAATCCAGAGTATTGAGAATAAATCCACATTAGTCACTTTCTGTAAAATAGAAGAAAACTTGAAAAATTGAGGACAGACAGGATAGTGAACCAGTGAGGTTACTGAAAACTCAATGACATGAAAGGTCTGTTCATCAGGGTGTGTTCCTGTCCTTGAGGAAGGAAAAAGTGTTCCTCTTTCGTCTAATCTCGGTAGTCCTGCTCTAGACCCCATCTTTACTTAATTTCTCTGGAACGTGACTCCAATCATGATCTCTGTGACAGAGCCTGCTAGTTGCCAAGCCAATATCAATTTTCCTCATCTTTCTAAGGAGAAGAATCGATTCTGTCCCAGGAGGCAATGTGTTCAACTAGAAGACCTCATTTACTAGTCTACCTTGAGATTAGAGATAGCCAATGAGAGTATTTGTAACTTATTGGGTAGAGTTTGTGGGAAGCATTTTAAGAGGCAACATATCTGAAAAACACATTTCTGTCCTTCTCTTTTTCTTCTCTCTGGCTGGGGAGCTAGATGTTAGACTAGGATGCTAGCACACCTTGATGAAAAGACCTTTTATGTCACTGAGTTTTCAATGACCTCAGTGGTTCACTATCCTGTCTGTCCTCAATTTTTCAAGTTTTCTTCTATTTTACAGAAAGTGACTGGATCTCCAGCAGCCATTTTTGATGATTAGGGAAACTTAAAGATGGAAGATGTGCTAATGATGGAGAAATGGCAAGATGGAAGAGGCCTGGGTCTCTGACGACTATAGAGCAGCCAAACCTTTGTCTATGCTGATCATGTCTGAATCCCCAGGATATACAACAGTGTCAGTTACATAAGAGGTGCTCATGAATTTTTGAATGGATCAATAAATAAATGATGTGTGTTCACCTGGACCTCCTCCAAATGCCTGCAGCTGGTTCTGCTCCATTCTGTATATTTGATGATCTTTACTTTCCAGTTCTACCAGTATCTCCTTGAATGTACTTTTGTGTCTTAATTTTGATGCAACTTTGAACTTCTTTACGTCACTGTCCTTTTACCACCTGGAAAACTCTATCTGCCTGGACTTACACTTTTACTTAAATGGCATATAGTTCTAGAAAAAACAAGGCTTCATAGGAAGGGTCATCATAATTTTATTTATTTCTACAATGGAAAAAAAGTTAGATACTCTGGACTTTAGAACAATTCTCAAATGTACAAATAAATTTATTTTTCAGAAAAAGTGTCTGATTAGTTTCCATTTTCTACTGAAATTCAAAGTAGGAAGAAGAGATTTAGAGGGCTTTGAAAATAAGTGCTAACTATATCACTTTCATCTGATGCTAGAACCATTTCATTTGGCTGTAACTTTGGTCCTACCTATCAGCTACTCTTTCAATACGGAAGCAAAACCAACATAACCAATACATCTGATTCTCAAATGTGTGCCTTGCTTGGTAGACAGATTACAAAGAAATGACATTCATTGGACATTTTATTCAGGATGTATCTGAAATATTTTAAGTATGTAGCCATAGTAAAAAGCATTAATATATTTATTCAAGAAGTTGATTAGGCACCTACTACATGTGAGTCTCTGGGAGTGGGTGCTGGGTTTAGAGTGGTAAATTAATCACATATGGTCCCTATCTTCATGGATCTTACAGTCTATTGGAAGACTTATACATTAAATAATCACACACAGGTACATTTTAGTTACAAACTGTGATAAGTACTATAAGTGAAGAGAACAGGGTGCTATCAAAGGGAAAAACCAGGGGAATCTAGTTTATATTTGTTCATCAGAAAAGGCCTCTCTGATATTGAAATTAAGACTTGAAAGATGAGAAATATTTAGTGAGGAAAATGATTCAGGGAAGTGTATTCCTGACAAAGGAAAGAATGTGCAAATATGCTAGGCAGAAACAGTTCACGAGCATTTAAGGAACTCAAAGCATCCCTGGGGCATAGAAAGCCAGAAGAATGCCCGCTGCAGTTAGGCAGGAGATGCAGGCAGGACCAGATCATGCAAGGCTCTGGGTACCCTACTGTATCAGTGGTCTACTGCTGTGTAACAAACCATCCTAAAACGTAGTGGTTTAAAAGAACAGCCTGGCCAGGCACCGTGGCTCATGCCTGTAATCCCAGCACTTTGGGAGGCTGAGGTGGGCAGATCACCTGAGGTTGGGTGTTCAAGACAAGCCTGACCAACATGGAGAAACCCAGTCTCTACTAAAAATACAAAATTAGCCAAGTATGGTGGTGGGCACCTGTAATCCCAGTTACTTGGGAGGCTGAGGCAGGAGAATCGCTTGAACCCAGGAGGCAGAGGTTGCAGTGAGCCAAGATTGTGCCATTGCACTCCAGCCTGGACAACAAGAGGGAACTTTAGTCTCAAAAAAAAAAAAAAAAAAAAAAACCCACAACAACCCTTTATTTGCCCGTGATTCCATAGGTCAGCACTTCAGGCTGAGTTCAGCTGGGTGGTTTTCTCCTGGTCTCACCTAGGCCTACTCAAACAGTTGCAGTCAGCTGGTGACTGTAATAGCCAGTGGTCCAAGATGGCCTCCTTCCACCTGGCAGTTGGTGCCAGCTATGGGCAAGGCCTCCTTCTCCATGTTGTCTTTCATTCCCCTAGGAGGATAGCCTGGGCTTCTTGATATGGCAAATTCAGGGCAGCAAGAGAGCAGATCAGAAGCTACAAGGCCTCTTGAGGCCTTCCTTGGAAGTTGTACAATGCTACTTCCACCTTATTCTATTAGCTGAAAAATGTCACAGGGCCAGTTCAGATTCAAGATATGGGGAAATAGATTATAATTCCTGATGGAGGGAGCTGCAAAGCATCTATGACCATTTTTAATCCCTTAGACTTAAGATGTATAGATTTTAGGCTGGGCATGGTAGCTCATGCCTATAATCCCAGAACTGTGGGAGGCCAAGGTAGGCAGAGTGTTTGAGCTCAGGAGTTCAAGACCAGCCTGGGCAACATGGAGAAACTCTGTCTCTACAAAAAAATACAAAGATTACCTGGGCATGGTGGCATGTGCCTGTAGTCCCAGCTACTTAGGGGGCTGAGGTGGGAGGATCACTTGAATATAAAAGGTTGATGCTACATTGAACCATGTTTCGGCCACTGCACTCCAGCAAGACCCTGTCTCAAAAAATACATAGATTTTATTTGGAGTATAAGGAAAAGCAATTACAAGCCTTTAGATAATGGAGTGGTGTCATCTGGTATATGTGGGGTGTTGCCTCTTCCTCCCTTCCTCCCCACTCTTGTCCCAGCTTTTGAATTTAAGAAGCCTAGATAATTAGGGAAGTGGAAAGGACTCATGATATAGGCTATAGCTTTGAGGAAATACATGATATCTAACAGTGAGGTCATCCTGGTGGGAGAGCAATGAGAACTTGGGTGCTTATGGTTTACTTGAAATGGAATATTGAGTTCACTCTCTCTGGAGGTCCAACAGGAATTGTAGGAGGCAATATCAAAATTATTATATACAGTTATAGGATAACTCAGTAGGAACCTGTGTTGTGCTAAAACCCCAAACAGTATGCTGGCATCTCAGCAGATACCAGTATGGATAGACAATAGACAAAAGTCAGGTACTCACATACCCCAATCTTTCTCCTAGATAGTCATCCAGAATTAGATGCACCCTCAGGGGCAAGGGAGTAGGGAATGTTTGAATATGAAGGATGGAACTCAATGCTTGAACTCAATATGAAGAATGGAACTCAAAGTAGAAACTGAGTTTCTATTTTGTTGTTTGGCAAGCATATGTATACATATCTCTTGTTTATATAACAAGATAAATTACTAGATCATAGCATATGTATATATCAGCTTTAGTACATGGGCCAAATTATTTCACAAAGTGATGCTAATTTATACTCTTACCAGCAATTAATGAGAATTTCTGTTTTTTTTTTTTTTTTTTTTTGAGATGGAGTCTTGCTCTGTTGCTCAGGCTGTAGTGCAGTGGTGCAATCTTGGCTCACAGCAAGCTCCATCTCCTGGGTTCACACCATTCTCCTGCCTCAGCCTCCCAAGTAGCTGGTACTACAGGCATCTGCCACCACACTTGGCTAATTTCTTTTTTGCATTTTTAGTAGAGATGGGGTTTCACCGTGTTAGCCAGGATCTCCTGACTTCGTGGTCCGCCCACCTCAGCCTCCCAAAGTGCTGGGATTACGGATGTGAGCCACTGCGCCCAGTCAATTAATGAGAATTTCATTTGTTTTCCCATATTTACTAATACTTGCTATTGTCAGAGTTTTAAATTTTAGTTATTTTATAAGGTATGCACGTGTTACTTATTGTGTTTTTATATTTAGGATAATTAGCTCTTCTTATTGCATTGATCCCTTTATCATTATGTAATGCCCTTCTTTGTCTCTTTTGATCTTTGCTGGTTTAAAGTCTGTTTTATCAGATATTAGGATTGCAACCCGTGGTATTTTTTGCTTTCCATTTGCTTGGTAAATCTTCCTCCGTTCCTTTATTTTGAGCCTGTGCATTTCTTTGCACATGAGATAGGTCTCCTGAATACAGCACACTGATGGGTCTTGACTCTTTATCCAATTTGCCAGTCTGTATCTTTTAATTGGGGGCATTTAGCCCATTTACATTTAAGGCTAATATTGTTATGTGTGAATTTGATCCTGTCATTATGATGCTAGCTGGTTATTTTGCCCATTAATTGATGCAGTTTCTTCATAACATTATTGGTCTTTACAATTTGGTATGTTTTTGCAGTGGCTGGTACCGTTTGTTGCTTTCCATATTTAGTGCTCCCTTCAGGAGCTCTTGTAAGGCAGGCCTGGTGGTGACAAAATCTCAGAATTTGCTTGTCTCTAAAGGATTTTGTTTCTCCTTCACTTATGAAACTTAGTTTGGCTGGATATGAAATTCTGGGTTGAAAATTATTTTCTTTAAGAATGTTGAATATTAGCCCCCATTCTTTTCTGGCTTGTAGAGTTTCTGCAGAGAGACCCACTGTTAGTCTGATGGGCTTCCCTTTGTGGGTAACCCAACCTTTCTCTCTGGCTGCCCTTAACATTTTTTCCTTCATTTCAACTTTGGTGAATCTGACGATTATATGTCATGGGGTGTTCTTCTCGAGAAGTATCTGTATGGTGTTCTCTGTATTTCCTGAATTTGAATGTTGGCCTGCCTTGCTAGTTTGGGGAAGTTCTCCTGGATAATATCCTCAAGAGTGTTTTCCAGCTTGGTTCCATTCTCCCCGTCACTTTCTGGTACACCAATCAAACATAGATTTGGTCTTTTCACATAGTCTCATACTTCTTGGAGGCTTTGTTCATTTCTTTTCACTCTTTTTTCTGTAATCTTGTCTTCTCACTTTATTTCATTGAGTTGATCTTCAGTCTCTGATATCCTTTCTTCCACTTGATTGATTCAGCTATTGATACTTGTGTATGCTTCTTGAAGTTCTCACGCTGCATTTTTCAGCTCCATCAGGTCGTTTATGTTCTTCTCTAAGCTAGTTATTCTGGTTAGCAATTTGCCTAACCTTTTTTCCAGGTTCTTAGCTTCCTTGCATTGGGTTAGAACATGCTTCTTTAGCTCAGAGGAATTTGTTATTACCCATCTTCTGAAGCCTACTTCTATCAATTGAAACTCATTCTCCATCCAGTTTTGTTCCCTTCCTGGCGAGGAGTTGTGATCCTTTAGAGGAGAAGAGGCATTCTGGTTTTTGGAATTTTTAGCCTTTCTGCACTGGTTTCTTCTCCCCGTCTTCATGGATTTATTTACCTTTGGTCTTTGGTGTTGGTGATGTTGACGCTATTCCTTTCTGTTTGTTAGTTTTCCTTCTAACAGTGAGGCCCCTCTGCTGAAGGTCTGCTGGAGTTTGCAGGATGTCTACTCCAGACCCTGTTTGCCTGGGTATCACCAGCAGAGGCTCAGTAGGAAATACAGGAATCACCTGCCTTCTGCATCGATCTCACTGGGAGCTGCAGGCTGGAGCTGTTCCTGTTCAGCCATCTTACCAGCTACTAGCTCTATTCATTGTGTTTTTAATTTGCATTTCCCTGATGATTAATATGGTTGAGCATCTTTTCATGTGTTAAGAGGCCATTTGTTTATTTTATTCTGTGGTATGCATGTTCAAGTCTTGTGCTCATTTCTCTATAGGGCTCTCTTTCTTTTTATTTTTTCTTTTTTTTCTTTCCGATGGAGTCTTGCTCTGTCACCCAAGCTAGAGTGCAGTGGCACGATCTTGGCTCACTGCAAGCTCTACCTCCTGGGTTCATGCCATTCTCCTGCCTCCACCTCCGGAGTAGGTGGGACTACAGGCTCCCGCCACCACGCCTGGCTAATTGTTTTGTATTTTTAGTAGAGACAGGGTTTCACTGTATTAGCCAGGGTGGTCTCAATCTCCTGACCTTGTGATCCACCCGCCTTGGCCTCCCAAAGTGCTGGGATTACAGGTGTGAGCCACCATGCCCAGCCTCTTTCTTTTTCTTACAGATTTGCAGAAACACTATAAATTCTGGACACAAGACTATACACACACATACCTGTACATATTTATGGCTTACTTTACCACAATTTTAATGGTATCATTGAAAGAAATGAAGTTCTTATTTCATTGTATTTTAATAGATCACTCTCTTATTTTTATTATTAGAGCTTTGTACATCTTCAAGATTCTCTTAGGTATTCTTGGTCCTTTGCATCTCCATATACATTTTTATTGTTTGTTTGTTTTTGTCTTTTGCATCTCCATATACATTTTACTGTTAGCTTGTCAACTTCCATAAAAAGCCTGCTGATGTTGGGATTGTTCTGAATCCAAATTTTAGGAAGATCTCTCTTACAGAATCACATTTAGGTTTAGATCTAAACGATTGGAAGGAGCTAGTTGTGTAAGGAGTGTGTAGGGTGGGGAAGTGGAGAGTTTTCTAGAGCAAAGAGAACACTATGTGCAAAGACCCAAGGTATAAAAAAGCACAGCAAAGTCAAGAAATTGAAAGGTTGTTGATATGGCAGAAGGAAAGGGATTGAGGTGAGACTGGCATGCGGATCAAAGCCCAGATCCCACAGTCTTGATGCTGTTGTGAGCAGTTTAGATAAATAATGATCAGCAGAAACTTAGAAACTGTCACTCTGCTTTACTTGCTTGCTATTAAAATGTTTTTTGTTGAAACAAGATTTGGCCTTGACGGTTATTCAACACTTTTTTCTTAAAGGCTGTTTATTTTGAAAAGCCCTGGAAATTTACAAAGTTATAATTTGATTCTCTTTGACTGAAAACAAAAGTGTAATATAAGTTTTGTTAGATTCTTTGACTCACATTTGTGCTGAATACTTCCATGCATACTTTCTGCATCCATTTGACTCCCAGAATTCCCTGTATTGGAACTCAGCATGCTAAAACATTTCTTTGAAAACAAAGCAAAAATGTTCCCCACATGACTCAGTATATGTTCACTTCATGCCTACTTTTATTTGTCTTTGTTCACCAAGAAGAGTCACAAAAGAGATGAGTCAACTGTAAGTGCAGGAGTGTGAATCTGTGCTCATTATCCTCAAGCATCCATGGAAGCACTTGTAGCTTAGAACTCTTATCAAAAGATCCTTTGTAATTTCAAGGGCAGCACTAACATCCACAATGACTATATGTTTTTGAATGCTTCAAAGAATCTTTGCTATTCTCTAGAAAGAATGCAGCTGCCTTAGCAATTGCAACACCACTCCATGTATAAAACACTTTGCAAGCTGGTTCAAGCTGTTATATTCATGTCAAATTGGGTAACCTTTACAATAGTACTTTATATCAGAGCAATTGCATATGGTTCTAGAAAGTAAGTCCTTGTACTTTGACTTGATACCATAAAAATGCAGTTCAATAAATAGCTAAGTACCACTCTGAGCAAGTTAGATTGTTAGATCCTTCTGAGGATGCAAAGATAACCAAGGCTGAAAAACAAGCATCGAGGACCCTATCTATTCCAGAGTGCGGGGGGGTGGGGGTCAGGTGCTCTTAAAGAAAACAATGTGGGGTAAAAAGAGAGGACATAAAAGAGTAACATGCAAGTAAGGGAGGATTTACCAAGCACAAGTGAGCTATGCATCAAATAATGGTGTCATTTTTTATTTTCCTAGCTCTGCTTGGCCTTGGTAGCCCTGGCCTCATCAACAGGTGTGGTCTGAAAAATTCTTGTCACCTGAAGTCAATTACTTAGTAGGCAGAGACCAATTTCTTTACAGTGCATAGTTACTCTTGGATCTAAGCTCCACATAGAACTCCTGAGCCCTGGATAGGGGCTAGCCTCTTTTCTAAGGGTATGACTGTGCTCCCCAAATACTTAGTTACTGTCTGGGCTCTGTGATAAATGGGATGGGTCCCTGGGACTCCTGTGTTTCCTCTTGTGTTAGGCTGTTCTTGCATTGCTGTAAAGCAATACTAGTCGGGTGCAGTGGCTTACGCTTGTAATCCCCGCACTTTGGGAGGCCAAGGTGGGCAGATCACCTGAGGTCAGGAGTTTGAGACCAGCCCGGCCAACATGGGGAAACCCCGTCTCTACTAAAAATACAAAAATTAGCCAGGCGGGGTGGTGCAGGCCTGTAATCCCAGCTACTCAGGAGGCTGAGGCATGAGAATTGCTTGAACCCAGGAGGTAGACGTTGCAGTGAGCCAAAATAGCGCCACTGCACTCCAGCCAGGGCAACAGAGCAAGACTCTGTCTCAAAAAAAAAAAAAAAAAAAAGGCCAAGACGGGCAGATCATGAGGTCAGGAGATCGAGACCATCGTGGCTAACACGGTGAAACCCCGTCTCTACTAAAAAATACAAAAAACTAGCCGGGCGAGGTGGCAGGCGCCTATAGTCCCAGCTACTCGGAAGGCTGAGGCAGGAGAATGGCGTGAACCTGGGAGACAGAGCTTGCAGTGAGCTGAGATCCGGCCACTGCACTCCAGCTTGGGCGACAGAGCAAGACTCCGTCTTAAAAAAAATACAATAACTTACTAGCACTTTGGGAGGCCAAGGCAGGCAGATTGCTTGAGCTCAGGAGTTAGAGACCAGCCTAGGCAGCATGGTGAAACCCTGTATCTGCAAAAAATGCAAAAATTAGCTGGGCGTGGTGGTGCATGCCTGTAGGTCCAGCTACTTATGGAGATTGAGGCATGAGGAACGCTTGAGCACAGGAGGTCAAGGCTGCAGTAAGCTGTGTTTGCACTACTGCACTCCAGTCTGGGTGACAAAGTAAGACCCTGTCTCAAAAAAAAAAAAAAAAGTACTGGAGACTGGGTAATTTATAAGAAAATATATTTAATTGGTTCATGTGTCTGCAGGCTATACAGGAAGCATGGTGCCAGCATCTGCTTCTGGGGAGGCCTCAGGAAGCTTTTACTCATGGCAGAAGGCGAAGTAAGAGCAGCATTTCACATGGCAAAAGCAGAAGCAAGATGGGGGATAGGTGCCACACGTTTAAATGACTGAATCTTGTGAAAACTCGCTTACTACAGTGAGGACAGCACCAAGCCACGAGGGATCTGTCCCCATGACCCAAACACCTCCTACCAGGCCCGCCTCCAACACTGGGGGCTCCCCTCAACATTTAGAGGGGACATCCAAACTATATCACCTCCCACTTGATTTCTGAATGCATTTCTGCCAAGGGGCTCACCCACTGCAGCCCAACTGCCAGGCCCAGGGCCTGTGAGTAGTGGTGCTGGCATATCCTGCATGGGTGGCCAAACTTCCATGGACACATACATGCATGCATGGTAGGCATACTTCCTTGCAATGGAGCTAATATGGCAGCTTTGTTTGTCCATTAGCTCTAGACCCACCAGGTTCTACTTCTCTTTCCCTTCCTTAAGCAGTCTTGTTGAAGGCTTCTTGTTTCTGGTTTACACAAAGACAGAAAAGCTTAAGTTGTGTGTAAGGGAAGGGACCATTGGCCAGTTTTGGTTGAATGTAGAGGGAATGAAATAAATTGTGGCAATAACTCTGGAATGATCTGTTGGGATTGTTTAGCAGCAAAGGGGAGTGATACAACTGGAACTATAATTTAGCACTGATTGATACATAATGGGTAGTGCAGTCAACGTTACACAATATACTAATGTGTAAAAAAAAGAGCAAACATTCTTTATTTTCTGGAACTGATTGAATTTTGCTCTCAAATCTTTCTTAATGGTAGAAAGGGGAGGGGACACTTAAACTTGCCAATTAAAGGCTCTATTCATCTCAACAAATCTTTTTAAGATGATCATATTCTATTTTAGAAAAATATTCAGCTAAATTCATACTTCAAACTTCCTCTCTGGGCTATTCATCCTTTTCTCCAAAATAGTGTCTGGATATAGGAACTCTTTGTCTTCATGGCCACGACGTGTGGTAGTTTCACCTGTTAGTCCTTACGCTGACCTCTAGGTCTTCACTGGGCTTGTTTGAGATGTCTCTTGCTGGCTGACCTGTTGAAATCTGCAACTGGTTAAACTATTGGTCTATTCTCTTGAAATGTTTAAACCCTTATGATTCTTAAAATTTCTCTCACCCTGTAATTCCACTGACTTGGCCCCATACTGAGTTTCCCTTGCATTATAGTTTCTTAGAGCCTTAGCCACACTTCTATTATCCTGCCTCTGGTTTGGTAGAATACATATCTATAGTGATTGGCAGAATGCTAACATTGTGTCTGATCCAGTGGATTATGGTCTATTATGAAACGGAGAGTCAAGAGGTAAGGATCTCTCTGCCGTTACCAATGCAGCTTGCAAATCAGAAGCAATAATATGGTCCTCAAGGAACTGCAGATACTATACCAAGCAAATACAAAATACTGGGACGTTGTTTCCTATTACTTTCCCTTTTAATTTCTCAATTCAGAACTTGCAGAATATGAATGGATCTTGGAGAATAACAATGGATGTTCACAAACGTAGTAATGTGGTGACCCTAAATACTACTGCTCTTCCAGAATTGGTAACGATGCTCTAAAACATGTCTGCTATGCAGTTATTGATACAGTTAATTTTTTTTTCCTTATTCTAACCAATCAGACTCATTTGCTTCATCTGACCTGGTAAGAAAGATCCCTTTACTAGCCTGTCTCTAGGATACATTAGTTTGCAGATTCTGTGCCACTTTTTAGTTTTCAGGGATGTTTTTGGCCTCACAGTACCATATGGCACCATGTTGCTATGCTATATTGATGACTTCTTCATGATAGGACTGAAAAGCAGGACGTGGTTGGTACTCTATATATCTTGGTAAAGGATATATATGGCAAGGTAGGAGGTAAACTCTAGAAAATATACCAGAACCTAATGCCTCTAGCATCCCAGTTATCCAGGAGATATCCTGGGATTCCCCTTCCAAAATGAAGAAAGAGGAATATAAATTGCCACATCAGTTAGTTCTCTGTCAGTGAGGAAAAGCTTGGTAGTGTGAGTGTGTGCGTCTCTGACCCAGCCAGGTGTTCTTCATGTCCAAACTTGGTGGTGACAGCAGTAGCAAACAACTCTAAGTGTCCCTCTGTTCCTGCCAATTTGATGCTACACCCTGGAAAGACCAGCTAGCCTCTGGGTGAAAAGTTCCCCGATGGAAAGCCAACGATGGTGAGATATTCCATCATGGAGGGGCTGTCAATTTTTCTTTTTTTTTCTTTTTCTTTTTCTTTTTTTTTTTTTTGAGACAGAGTCTTGCTCTGTCACCCAGGCTGGAGTACAATGGTGTGATCTCAGCTCACTGCAACCTCCACCTCGCGGGTTCTATTGATTCTCCTGCCTCAGCCTCCCTAGTAGCTGGGATTACAGGTTCCCACCATCATGCCTGGCTAATTTTTGTATTTTTTAGTACAGACACGGTTTCACCATGTTGGTCAGGCTGGTCTCGAACTCCTGACCTCAGGTGATCCACCCGCCTCAGTCTCCCAAGGTGGTGGGATTACAGGCGTGAGCCACCGCACCTGGCCGGGGCTGTCAATTTATCCTTACTATAGTAGGTAATGATTCTGGATTTATATTTGTCTTTTTGGTTTCTGCCATAGATCTACAAAATGCTTCCTATATATTCTTGGAGTCCCACAAAGCACTGCTTTTGGTCCAGGAACTCACTGTATAGAAAAAGATATAAAGCTGATGTCCATAAGGTTCATTGATCTTATGTATCCATCTCTTAGAAGCCCCTGGCCTTGCAGAACAGTGGAAAAGCCTATTGAAAACTTTGTTAAAATCACAGCTGGAAGATATTACCTTTCAGAGTTATTGTTTGTCCAGCCTGATGCAGCATATACTATGAATCAGTGAATGGTACTATTCTTCCAGAACCAGAAGACATAGGCAGGTATACAAGGGATGTGAATTGAAGTTGTTCCTTACGTGAAGCTCTTACAAAAGTCTTTTATCTAATCTCTGCAAGTCTGGGCTCAGCTGATTTAGAGAGTTCAGATCCCAAGAAAGATGTGCATCCACCAGCAGACACAATAATGTTTCCACTGAGTTGAAAACTGAGCCTCTCACCTGCCTATCTGGACTCTTTGTACTGCTAGGTGAACTGGCAAAAAAGGGACTGGATGGGGTGAAAGGCTTTCATTTTCAGTTGAAAATATGGTTTTGCTCTAATATAGAAGCTAATAGGAATATTGAGAAGTAAATGGAGGGAACACGAAGGATCCCTTGGAAACCTTGTAAAACTACCATTCCCAGATGAAAAGTAGAGAAAACTTCAGCAACTCTATGTGGCGAGGACTAGCAGAGGTCTCAAATTCTTCAGGAATAGAAGTTTGGGTAAAGTCCCTCAACTGAGTGGAGTACTGGCATGAAAAGACTGGGACATAAACATGTAATAAATTGCAGCTGTGGCCCAGATCACTTGTCAGGGAACCTCTTTTCTATTTCTTTCATTGATGTATACTTTAACTATTATTACTGTTTTCTTTCCTCTCCCTTCTCCTACTATGTTTTGATGTTGATTTTACAACTTAGTCCATAGGTCCTGAAAACCAAAATAGAAAACTGGTGACAACTGGAGGAGGAATGGACAGAACATAGAAACTCTGGATTTGGTGTTGAATACAGGGACAGACACAAGCTATATTTTTCCTCCATCTGACAAAGAGGATTGATTGTGTTAGTCCATTTTCACACTACTATAAAGAAACACCTGAGACTGAGTCATTTATAAAGGAAGGAGTTCCACATGGCTGGGAAGGCCTCAGGAAACTTACAATCATGGTAGAAGGCGAAGGAGAAGCAAAGACCTTTGTGTGGTGGCAGGAGAGAGAATATTGAAGGAGGAGCTTCCAAACACTTACAAAAGCATCATATCTCATGAGAACTCACTCACTATCACGAGAACACCGTGGGGGAAACTGCCTCCATGATCCAAATCACCTCCCTCCCTCAACACATGGGGATTACAACTCTCTTCCTTAACAGGTGGGGTTTACAATTCGAGATGAGATTTGGGTGGGGACAAAGAGCCAAACCATATCAGGGATAGTGCATTTTTGTACAGGGGTAGATTAGCATTATATTAGGTAGGAATGTTTATTATTTATTTATTTTTGAATAAATGAATTGGGAATGAAAACATAAGAATGTTGGGCAGTCGAAGGTGGGAGAGTAAGCTGGTCATACGTTGTGTTTTTGGCTGTCTAGCCATTCAGCACCCTTCTCATTTGGTAGAGGTTAGTATTGGGTTAATCTTGGTGAGGGTAGTACCCTGTTTCTCATTAAAGGGGCTGAGGGATAGCTCTTCCTTCCTGTACCATGAAGGCTGGTATGCAACATTGTCACCTGGCTCAACCAATCAGAAGCCTGCATCTCAATATGGACTCCTGAATAAGCGTGGGAAAGATGAGGTGATGGCCAGAATGCATTTGCATAAGGGTGTTTCATATTGTAGTTATTTAAAAAATATGGACCAATGCAAGTAGTCTAGAAACCTATTTAATAACTCATATAAGATTATTCTATAGATTTTACATATTGGGAATATTTTTTGGTTGCCTTTCTCTTTAAAAACAACTATGATACCCCAATTTGCAGTATGTTGTACTCAAAATGATTATAGAATATTAATGATGTGTTGCTATGCTTTTCCCTCATTTATACCTAGCCCCTAATCTGACACACTGTAAGTGCCTAATAAATGTTTGTATGAATGGATTTCAGGAGAAAGGAAATATGGCATGTCAATTAAAAAACCTATTCTGTTGCATTATTTGATAAAATTTCTAGTAATATAAAATATTGGCTATTTTATTTCAGCTTCACATATGTATTAGTAGTGTTATCACCTTTATATTAACCTTTGCTTATTTCTACAACCAATACCCCTTACTTGTTACTAATATTTTACTTTTCTGATTTGCCTGGTAGTTCTAATAAAAGTAATCATTTTTCTCCAGTTTCAAGATTGAACTGATGAAATTTCCTGTTGGAAATTTTTGAAACATGGATGACCCTGTGATACTACATTTTGACAAAACGATCACTAATTTGGAATCATCACTGGTGTGTCATTCTTGGTTGGTGTCACCAAGGGCTTTGAGGTTCACAGTTCATTGTCTTCAAAATTCTATGGGATAGAATTACAAAAATATTATAATGTAAAGAGTCAGAGCTGTGATCTGATCGACTATCCCCAGCACCTCTCTGGAGACCTGCTTTCTTAGAAATGTAGAAGTATGCTATGTACAACCACAGTGTGTCAATCAGAGAAAGTAAAAGTAAAAAGAAGCAAGAATTGCAGTAGCTTTCTAAATCCCACTCATTTATAAAGTTTAAATATTTTCCTTTTGGAAAAAATGCTAAGATGCTAATTGTGGAAGGTGCTTTTCATGGCAGATACAACCTAGTTGGCATCTTCTGGGACTATAAGAATACTATTAGTATAGAACCTTGACATGATAAATATTTAAAATGTGATTTCCCATCGTAAGATTAGTCAATATATCTGGAAACAGATACATGACTCGATTAGGAAGCTTATAGTTTTTTTCCTTCTTTTTGTGTTATGCTTTATTTTAAAGGGGATTTTGCAGACTTTTCTCATAAAGAATTGCTGGTAATTTTGGTGCCAATATTTGGCTGAAAGAAACAGCACATTTTTTTCTCATCCTACCTCATATGTAGCGCACATTTTACAAAGGTACCTGAGGGTTGAAGAGATTGGTAAAAAGCCAATAAACTTCATGACATGAATACACTTTTCCCAACAAAAGAAGTGATTGTCATGAAGCTAAAGCAATTTAATTCCAATCATGGAATTTGTTATTGAGCTGCTCCCTGATAACAGATGGCAACATTTGTAACAGGATTGGCAGGAAAGGAGCCAGTAGAAACCACTTCTGACCATCTGCAGTTACCTAGTAGATTCCTATTAAATTACTGCAGCTTATCTGCAAAATTTAAGCTTTCTTTTTAAAAGTGAGCAAGAGGAAAAAAGAACCAGTTAGAAGGAAAATGAAGGCTCCTGCAAGATCAGCCTTCAAATTTGAGAGGCACAGAGAGTCCATTGAAGGATTAAAGATGACCTTCTCTGAGGACACGTTCCTGTTCTCCTACACTCTGTCACACTGCCCCTGCAGAGGCAGAAGCAAGTCACGAGGTGCAGGTAATTCAAGTGCTGGGATGTAATGCTTTCATGGAATCATGCATAAAACCCCACTTGCTGACACTCAGGCCTCTGGGCTGAGTTGAGGGTCAGCACTTAAACTTACTTTCCTTTAGTTCTAGCTTTGTCCCTCTAGCTAGCTGCAGATCAATTTCTAAGAAGACTTGTTGTGAGGATCAGATATAAGGTACCTAGCACAGTCCTTGGAATCAGCAAAGTTTTGATAAATGATGATGATGATGACGATGAAGAGAAGGAAAAGGAGGAGGATTAAAAGAAGAAGGCATTGGCTAGAGTTAGCTTTTCCCTAAACTTTGAATGAACCCAACTCACAACCCAGATGAAGGTATTTTCTTCTTGGCACTGGATTAGACATTACAATACACCTTCTTGTTTTTATAAGAAGATTTTACACACATGCATGCACATACACTCACACTCATCATTTCTGTCATTTCTAGCCTCACACCAAAGTTCTTAAAAACAAAGAATGACAGTCTTACAAAAAATTGAGGTATTACAAAACCTATTTAGATAATATCATTATAATTTTAAATTAGATTTTCTTCCTAAAAGAATGAGAGAGCATGCTATATTTTAGAGGAATTCAAACATCCTAAAAGAACAGAAAAACATGTAATGTAATTAGCACATGACCTTGAACTTTGGCTATTTTCTGCCTCAATATATAAAATCAATAAACATTTTTGCAGGTGGAATGTTACAAAAATGTTAAGCCATGCATAAGTCAAGATGATTTCTAGTACTATCTTTTTCTGAGATGTCCTCAAATGAAGACACTAGCTCTATCCTGTGGGTGGAGAAATTGAGGCTCAAAAGAGTGCTGAATAAACCTACTTGGGAGCTCTGCAGGAAAAAGAATATACCTATATGATCATATTGCAAATTCAACTGAATTTTACTCTATTCATATTGTTGCTCATATCTCCATTAGTGCCTGCCAAATGGCATCATAAAGAATTGTTTTGTCTTCCACTGGACTGCAAGGTTTACAAATTGTCTATCAGTGCAGGAGGAGGGAGAGGGGCTGCATGACAAAACTGTAGTCATTTCATTATTATGTTTCCTGTACTTTCTCTGGGCTGGCAAATAGTGCTCAATGGATGGTTGATGAATAATTGAGTAGATAATTGAACGGAAGATTCCCTGTGAGAGACTTGAAGATATATGGTTTTTGAAATAAAAAGCAACATGCTTTGCTTTTTCATTTCTTTCCTCAATTATATAATTTGGTCTATGGTTGGCTTAGGTAAGGGTGGTAGCAGCCCACAGTGTGTCTGGTCTGGGTCATCTTGCAACCAAATTGCTCATGCATGAGGTCTGAAGCAGGCAGTGAATGCTGTTTGAGAATAAATACCAACACTGCTGAAAGCCAAGAGGTACAATTGATAGGGGGAGGCTTTGAGGAAATTTAATGATAAAATTCAAGTTTTCCATCAAGTTTATTGACTCCTTAAAACTCAAGAAAATACCAATTTTCAAAAAGTTTTCTTTGCAAATTTTATACTGACAGTTGAGAATATAGCCATAAAATTGATCATTAAGATTACTGGGAGAATAAAATTTGCATGTAGGGTTATACTTTAGAACTTTTTAAATGAGTAATGTACTCATAGAGATAAGCTTTATTGCAGAAAAGTGATTAACAAGTTTATCGTCTGTAGAGCACACTTTGTTCCTACATGCTGAGGCTACTGGAAAATAAGATGGAAAAGACATTTGAAGTATGTTCTTTTTTCGCATTCCCTGATTACATCTTGTTTGCCTGAAATCCTTACACATGGGTAAGATCATATCTGGAAATTTCCCCTTCTATATTTTGAGATACACTATGTTCTTACAGTGTACATAGTTCTTAGACCTTAACTTATGCTCTAGTTATAGTTCGGGGAACTGTATAAATTATTTTGAATAAGTTTATCTTCTTCAGACCCTTTGTAAACTGATATCAGCTGTAAATCACTGCAGACTATATTTCAGGACTGAAGAAAAATAAATAAAGGTCAAATATAGAATGTGGATAATCTTTCTCAAGTGTCACATTCTTTCAAGTCAGGCATTTGTGTAGAGGATTTCTCAGTGAAAATGAATTCTGAAGACATTTCTGTGATTCTGAATCCCCTTTATCAAATGAGTGCAAAATTTGTACTGTCTCCAAAAGTGGAAGAGCTAAATATCTATCAGGGTATGCTTCAAGGTAGAACCTTTTTATGTAGAAAGGCATGACTGTTCCCTCTCAGAGCAGAGTATTAGAAATATGGCTGGTCCCCCTCGTCCTTGGGAGTAGTACTTGCTACTGCTTAACTTGCTTTGTGGAACTTTTTTTATACCATCAGATTTTCCACATGGTATTTATTTATTGTCTCCCAGTGGCATAGCCATCTTGGAAGAGGATATAAGAGTCACAAAACAGAACCATGAGCCAAATTAATTCTATTAGGGCCCACTTTATGTAAGGTGACAACAAGCTAGGAGTAGAGGAAAAAACATCATCCTTGAAATTATTAAAAAGTCAAGAAACAACAGATGCTGATGAGGTTTTAGAGAAATAGGAACGCTTTCACATTGTTGGTGGGAGTGTAAATTAGTTCAACCATTGTGGAAGACAGTGTGGTGATTCCTCAAAGACCTAGAGGCAGAAATACCATTTGACCCAGCAATCCCATTACTGGGTATATGGCCAAAGGAATATAAATCATCTATTATAAAGATACATGCATGTATATGTTCATTGCAGAACTATTCACAATAGCAAAGACATGAAATCAACCCAAATGCCCATCAATAACAGAATGGACAAAGAAAATGGGGTATATATACACTATGGAATACTATGCAGCCATAAAAAGGAACAAGATCATGTCTTTTGTAGGGACATGAATGGAGCTGGAAGTTGTTATTAGAAAACCAAACACCACATGTTCTCACTTATAAGTGGGAGCTGAACGATGAGAACACACGGGCACAGGGAAAGGAACAATGCACACTGGGGCCTGTTGTAGGGGTGGGTTAGGGGAGGGAGAACATCAGGAAGAACAGCTAATGGATGCTGGGCTTAGTACCTAGGTGGTGATGGGATGATCTGTGCAGTAAACCACCATGACACACGTTTACCTATGTAACGAACCTGCACAGGTACCCCTGAACTTAAAAGTTGAAAAAAAAATTAAAGTATCAGAGTTCTTCCCTAGTTTTGCCACCTGGAAACTTTGGGCAAGTTGCTTAGACACTCTAAGACTTAGTTTCTCCATCTGCCCTTTCTACCCATTAGATTATCATGAATATTAAATGAGATAACCATATACAATTGCCTTGTGAAATACAAAAGATTGTATATGTGTAAGGTAATATTTTTCTCTCTAAGATATAGTGTATCTTATTTGGGAACTTATGTTGAAAGACTACATAGGAATTTTTGCCAATCTAAAAACATTCAAAGTTTCCTCTTTTTGATACATCTACTTTACTTAAACAAGATTTCTTGGTGGTGTGGTTAGGACATTTTCAGAGTAGAACAAGAATGTTTTCATTTTTTTTAGGCTTTCGCAATCATCATGTGAGAAATGTGTCCCCGGACCTCAGTCACAATCCTATAGAATTGGAAAAGGGGCTAAAAGACCTGGGTCTCTACCCAAATCTATCATTAACTGTACGACTTTGGGTGGGTCCTAGCACCCATCTGAACCTATTTTCCAAACTATACTTAAAAAAAAAATTAGTGCTACCCAATTTGCTTATCTCACAGAATTATTGTGGAAAGCAAATGAGAAAATGTACATGAACCACTTAAAAAGCTTAATAAAACTCTGCTCAAACACAATACATTATTTCTGACATGACCAATAATAGTTTGATTATAGCTTTTCATTTTGGGGGCATTTTTCTCAAATGTACAGTTAAGTGGAACCATTACATTAATGTTTGCATATAAAGGCCAGCAGGCAATGGCACTGAATTATATAATATCTTCAGTGCAGTATCTACTCAAATGTAATTGGAATGCATTATGTCAAAGTATTGGAGGATGGACCATTAGCTGCTTGGTTATTATTGCTAAAAATAGCTTTCTCTGGATAAAAAATTATCTCTTGGGGTTGAAGTTCAATATCTTAAACAATCAGTTCCAAACTTTAAAACAGTTTGGTTTAGATAACTTAGCTGTTTTATACAACCTAAGATGAAATGAAAAAGGATCAATTCCTCAGAAAATACAGGCAGTTAATTTAAATAATTTCTCACTGTATTCCACCTATTAAAGTTTATAGCATTCGTTTAGTTGCCTGAATAACTGATTCAAACCACCATTCAAATGGCTCTTTGGGTTTCAGATTATTCAAACAGCCTATATTGATCCAATAAATCAGATACCTGGTGAGCAAATATCAAATTTTCTTTGTGCTGTGCTCGTACCGCTTCAAAGGTGAATTGTATAACTGTCTATATAACTTCTAGAACAAAGAAAGTCTCCCAGAAAGAACAGCACATAAAGAAAATGTTGGCTGGGCACAATGGCTCGCTCCTATAATCCCAGCACTTTTGGATGCCGAGGCGGGTGGATCACCTGAGGTCAGGAGTTTGAGACCAGCCTGACCAACGTAGTGAAACCCCATCTCTACTAAATACAAAAAATTAGCTGGACATGATGGTGGAGGGTGCCTGTAATTTCACCTACTTGGGAGGCTGAGGCAGGAGAATGGCTTGAACTGGGAGATGGAGGTTGCAGTGAGCCAAGATCATGCCACTGCATTCCAGCCTGGGCAACAAGAGGGAAACTCTGTCTCAAAAAAGAAAAGTTTATTCCCAAATATTCTAGACCTTTGACATTTTCATTTTAAGAAAAAAAAGTTAGTAAATCAAAATTACATAGTCTTCTTTACACTGTGTGCTTCTAAAATAGTTTACTGTGAAAATGCCCTAAGGTAATAGGCTGACAGGTTCTGTTACTGAAAAAAGCTGTATTCTTATATGATAGTGAGCACCCTGCTATTTACTAATTTTCACTGGACTTTGTAGGAAAAAGCCACAAGCAGCATCAGAATGTTCTGAACTCTTAGCAGAGGAGCGAGTAAACTGAAGGGCTCGTTTTGAATGTGGCGGTGTGTACCAGTTCAGTTCTCACAGAAGGAGTTCGTGATTTCCCTTCTTTTTTTTTTTTTTGAGAAGGAGTCTCACTCTGTCACCCAGGCTGAAGTGCAGTGGCATGATCTTGGCTCACTGCAACCTCTGCCTCCCAGTTCAACCAATTCTCCTGTCTCAGCCTCCCCAGTATCTGGGACTACAGGCACCCACCACCACAACCGGCTAATTTTTGTATTTTTAGTAGAGATAGGATTTCACCATATTGGCCAGGCTGGTCTTGAACTTCTGACCTCGGGTGATCCACCCACCTTGGCCTCCCAAAGTGCTGGGATTATAGGCGTGAGCCACCGCTCCCAGCCATGACCTCCCTTCTTATCAACCAGACCCTCTTTCCACTCTCTCTCCCTTGAATAGGCAAGCACCAGTCATAGAGACTCAATCCTCCCATCTGTGTCATCTTTGGTCACGAACAATGGTCAGCTAACCATTCACAAGCTGTACAGGCTTCAGAGAACAGAGTAGAACATGTTGGTGACAAAGTGGAACATTTGCTGAGTGCTAAAAAGAGTGTTCAATCAAGTTTAGCCTAAAGCTGCCTCCTTACATATTTAAGTTCAGTCTAAATGTTTCTCTGTCCATCATGAATTATAACAAGCAGAGGTGTAAACCGACCATTGCCCATACCTGTGCCAGTCACTGAATTTTGGGCAATCAAATGTAGTCAGTTGTTTGAACCATGATTAAATAAGGCAAACGCTGAGCTGCGACCAATCCAGTGTTTCTGTACCTCACTACCATTTTCTCTGTGTCCCTTTCCTTTTGCTGTCCGTAAATCTTCTATCACGTGGCTGCACTGGAGTCTCTCTGCATCTGCTGTGGTTCTGGGTGCCGCCCGATTCGCTTCTTGTCATTGCTCAATAAAACTCCTTTAAATTTAATTTGGCTGAAGTTTTTCTTTTTACTGAGAGTCAGGAAATCGACCCTGGCAGCCTGAGATAGGAATGTCTCAAACACAAAGCAGGTCATGGTTGCGAGGAAAGGCCTCATGCTGGCAATAATTGGCATCTGGGGGAGGAACAAACAAGCAAGGCTAAAAGTACTCTTTGGTCATGGCTATGCATGAAAATCACAAAACTGAATGCATCTCTGACCACTTTGCAGGATAGAAAATTAGTACTTGGTTTGTCAAAGAATTGAGTAACTGGGGTTCACTCAATATATGGCCAAATCTGCTGATAAGCACTAAACTTGTCATCAAGTAGGTTTTCTTCTTTATTTTGAGATGGCTTTTTGCTCTGTTGGTCAGGCTGGGGTGCAGTGTCTCCATCTCAGCTCGCTGCAACCTCCGCCTCCCAGGTTCAAGTGATTCTCCTGCCTCAGCCTCCCAAGTAGCTGGGACTACAGGTGAACGTCACCACACCCAGCTAATTTTTTTGTACTTTTATTGGAGATGGGGTTTCTCCATGTTGGCCAGGCTGGTCCCGAACTCCTGGCCTCAAGCAATCCACCTTTCTCGGCTTCCCAAAGTGCTGGGATTATAGGCGTGAACCACTGTGCCCAACCTGGGTTTTCAACTTATATCCCCAACTCTGAACTGCCAAAAAATAAAGACCATGTTTGAGCAATTCAGTGAGGCCGGGAAGTTGGCCACAAGAACTTTCCATATGATGGACACTAAGCAAGATCTGTTAGATGGATCCTTTCCCCGGATGGTGATTCTCAATTCTTGAAATGATTGAAATCGGAGGCTCTGAAGTAAAGAAGTATAATCGGAGTCATATTCTGTTACTTTCTTCCTTGTTTTTGTTTTGTTTTGTTTTTGGTCTTCACCTCGACAAGGGCTCACCAAAAGCAGAGCAGGAATTTAGTTACTTTATTTAGTTTGAGATAGTTGAAACCATACCTCTAGTTTAAAATACTCGTATTTGTTAAAATCCTATGCCACTTACACCAAGTGAAACTTCATTATGGAATACCGCAGATGGCCTTTGGTCCCACTGGTCACCTTATTCAAGCTTCTGTCAGGGAAATTGTTTTGTCTTGTCCTGGGATTTCTATGACAAAACTTCTCCTAAAGCATTGCTTCTCGAACTTTCATGTGCATACGTATCTCCTGAGGCTTTTGTTAAAAGGAAGCTTGTAAGTCAGTATGGATGGGTCTAAGAGTCTACTTCTCTAAGAAGCTTCTAGGGGATCATGCTGGTCCAAGAGTGTGCTTTATTTTATTTTTCTGAGATGGGTTCTTGCTCTGTCGCCTAAGCTGGAGTGCAGTGGCACAATCTTGGCTCGTGGCAACATCTACCTCCCAGGTTCAAGCAGTTCTCCCTGCCTCAGCCTCTGGAGTAGCTGGGATTACAGGCACCCGCCACCATGCCCAGCTAATTTTTTTATTTTTTAGTAGAGACAGGGTTTTGCCATGTTGGTCAAGCTGGTCTTAAACCCCTGAACTCAGGTGATCCACCCACCTCGGCCTCCCAGAGTGTTGGAATTACAAGTGTGAGCCACCACACCTGGCCCAAGAGTGTACTTTAAATATAATAGCAAGGCAATAAACTCTGAGTGCTTTTCCCGCCATTTACTCTACCTCATAGGAGGAAGACTGATTTATCTAATTGATGAGATAGCAAGAAAGTGACACTTATCCATGATTCTCCTGTGAAGGGAGCTATGGGGGCAGAAGCCACTTTTTGCATGTGGCCCACCTGTGCCTCCCTCTTCCTTTGCAGCTGCCCTGCCTAGGAGTGGTAGCTTTCATCTCCATCTGGCAGACCTCCCATGCAGTTTCTGCCTGTGGGTGCGGGAAACCTGCAGCTGGGCCTAGGGCAGAGTCAGGTGGAGAAAGTCGGTCCATTTGGTGAGGCTGCCCATTAGGAAGCCCCTTTGGCATCAAGTCTAAATAACTGTTCTTCATCCAGCTCCACCAGCAATAAAACTGATCTTTTGATCCTTCATTGGAATCTTGTATATGTTTCTCAGTTTGTTCTGAACCTGGTAGGGAGATAAGGGTAATTTGTCCTTTTAATTCCAATCCATACTGTTGAAACATCTGCCTTCTGATACAGGCGCTCCTTGTGGCCTCTGGGAGATGAGAGGGTAGATTATCTACTGTCAGAGATCTTTGGCTCCTTTTTCCCATCAGTGTCATGGAGAAGGCAAGGATGAGGGTTATTTTGTATAGGGTTTTTAAAAAGGGGTACACTACACAACTTTGTTGCTGGGATTGCTACATTGTCAGAACCTGTTGAGCTGGTTTAGGTTCTATTTAGAATACTGGAATTCAGATCAAAAGAGAGCCTGTTTGACCTATGGACTTTCTGGCAAAGCCATTGGGTTTGTGGCTTCTGTCTAGGGGAGAACAGGATGCTATTTATTATTATTTTTAGCGACAGAGTCTTGCTCTATCACCCAGGCTAGAGTGCAGTGGTACAATCATGACTCACTGCACCCTTGAACTGGGCACTAGTGATCCTTCCCCCTCAGCCTCTGGAGTAGCTATGACTACAGGAAGGCACCACTATGCCTGGCTTCTTTTTCATTTTTTGTAGAGATGGGATCTTGCTGTGTTGCCATAGCTGGCCTCAAATTCCTAGCCTCAAGCGATCTTCCTGCTTCAGCCTCCCAAAGTGTTGGATTACAGGTGTGAGCCACCACTCCCGCTGCAGGAGGCTATTTTAAGGAGGTTAGGGGCTCCATAGGTTGGCTTCATCAGTCTTTGGTGAGTTGGGCCATAACAACAATGCGTCCGGTTTTATTTTGATCCCATTGGCTCTTCTCTTTGAATGCCTTGCAATGTGCAATTATTCCTTCTCCACCAGCTTGCAAGTTTGCCAGCCGCTTTACTTCACATGGTGATGTTGCTATTAACCCTTGTCTGACCAAAAGTCTAGACCTGAGGCAACCATCACTAATTGCTCAATTTTGTATTATCTTTTATGGGAATTATGTTGGCTTGAATGAGCTTGGAATGCAAGGATTTACGGAGTATTTGAAAGAGTATTGGCTATAGGATTAGAAAGACCAACATTCAGATATCAGCCCTGTCAATTCCTAGCTGGGTGCTTCAGAGTCTAGAACGTATTTAACCTCTCTGAGCTCCCACTTACTTATCTAAAGGTGAGAAAAATGGCTAGGGTTAAACAAGATAGCATAAATAAAGTGCTGGCCAAATAAATGATGGCCACTATTATTAATACTATGGCATATCATACTCAATCTTCACTTCTTGCTCTTCTGCATGCTTTCAGAGAGCATTGTCTACAATATCTACTTTCTGCTATAATCGCCAGGATAACACACACATGCACACATCTTAATTCCATTTCCTACCAATTTTAATATTAACTTACAAAAATAAAGTCAATGTGCTTCAAAACATCACGTACACAATTTGGGATTCTCTGTTGTATTAAGAGTTCTGGCGTTCTCCTCCACTCTCCTGATCTTTGATGTAGGGTAAACGTATGCAAGGTGTCTCTGAGGACTTAGCATTTGCGGTCAAGAGCAAGCCTATGAACTTGAATCTTAATAGGTAGCCGATTGAGATGAACAAACTCACTCACCAAGATCATTTGGATCCTTCCACATTGAAACAGAACAGACACTCAAGCTTGGTAATAGGATGTTACTTCTTATGATAGAAAACATGAGGGAGGTACTAAGATCATTAAGGTGTGACCTGGCAGGTTTTATAGTAATAGGCAAAGTAGTGTGTTACAGTAAGCCACATCTTTCTTTTCCTTCTTTAAGCACAGTTTATAAGGAAGTTACATATCCACTCTTCCAAACTCTTTATTTGTTTCAATTCCTTAGAGAGCATTTGGAAGGCATGGCACAAAAGCCAGCTAGTATTTACTTGTCTTCCAGATTAATGCCTCTTTAAAATGAGATATTACCATAATTGAGTACTCCTGATGCCTGTGCTAATGGAGGCTGGTGAAGACGCCAGACCCTGCTCCCGTCTCTTATGCAAAGGGTCCTGTCAGCACAGAAGCAACTCCCTTTGCATCTTTACAGTTCCAGGAGCTAGGTCTGGGTCCAGGATTGCTCCAAAGATCCTCTCTAGCTTGAAATCACCTAGGGAATTTGTTTCTTTCCAGAGTTTTTGCCCCAGATCTTGAAAATGAATAGAGCAGGTAACATTTTAAGATGAGTACAGAAAGTAGGTTCTGAGATTCTTTTGGAAGTTTCTGATTACACCAGGACTCCTTCCCTGCAACTCTGGATCTCCCATCATGGAGGAGTTAGGAGAGAGAGAAAGAGAGAGATGATGATGTTTGAGGGGACCAGAGCTGAACAAGAAAACTTAAAGCCACCTTAGCTTGTCTAGGTTTCCTGGAGGTATCCGTGGTTTTGAAATAAAACCAGGAATGGCCAGCAGCCTTGCTATTGCAAGGCATTACTTCAAAGGTCCCTCCCTTCCTTCCTTCCTTCCTTCCTTCCTTCCTTCCTTCCTTCCTTCCTTCCTTCCTTCCTTCCTTCCTTCCTTCCTTCCTTCCTTCCTTCCTTTCTTTCTTTCTTTCTTCCTTCCTTTCTTTCTTGTTTTCAAGATGGAGTCTCTCTCTATCACCCAGGCTGGAGTGCAGTGGTACGATTAGCTCACTGCAACCTCCACCTCCCAGGTTCTAGCAATTCTCCTGCTTCAGCCTCCTGAGTAGCTGGCACTACAGGTGTGTGCCACCATGCCTGGCTAATTTTTGTATTTTTAGTAGAGACTGGGTTTCTCCATGTTGCCCAGGCTGCTCTCCAACTCCTGGCCTCATGTGATCCTCCTGCCTTGACCTCCCAAAGTGCTGGGATTACAGGTGTGAGTCACCGTGCCCGGCCAGTCCCTTTCTTTACATAGTGCAACCAGAGACTTACTCATGATTCATGAAGTGAGGCGCCCATCCTCTTGTTGCACCCTGTGTAAGGCTAGTCTTGAATTGCTATAAATAAATAACTGAGACTGGGTAATTTATAAGAAGAGAGGTTTAATTTGGCTCACGGTTCTGCAAGCTGTACAGAAGACACAGCAGCATCTGCTTCTGGGGAGGCCTCAGGAGGCTTATATTCATGGCAGAAGGTGAAGTGGGAGCAGGCACATCAGATGGCAAAAGCAGGACCAAGACAGAGAGAGAGAGTGAAGTGCCACAAGGTTTTAAACAGACATATCTTGGAAGAAGCCACTCACCATGATGAGGACAGCACCAAAGGGAAGAGGCTAAACCATTCATGAAAAATTCACCCCCATGATTCAATCACCTCCCACCAGGCCCCACTATCAATACTGAAGATTACAATTCAGCATGAGATTTGGGTGAGGACACAGATGCAAACTGTATCACACTCCTTCGGAGTTTTCATTTTCTAGGTCAGGTTCATGGGTCAGTACTTTGCTGCTACCCCATCTTCATGGTAAAGAACACCCATGGGAACCAATGATAGCACTGACTATTAAAAACTTTTGAGTTGGGCTGGGCGCGGTGGCTCACGCCTGTAGTCCCAGCACTTTGGGAGGCTGAGGCGGGCCGGTCACTAGGCCAGGAGTTCAAGACCAGCCTGGCCAAGATGGTGAAACCCCATCTCTACTAAAAAAACAAAAAAATTAGCCAGGCGTGGTGGCATGCGCCTGTAGTCCAGCTAATCAGGAGGCTGAGGCAGGAGAATTGCTTGAACCCAGGAGACGGAGGTTGCAGTGAGCTGAGAGCGTGCCACTGACTCCAGCCTGGGCAACAGAGTGAGACTGCGTCTCAAAAAAAAAAAAAAAACAAAAAAGAATTTTGAGTCACTAAATATCAATGGTTGTAACTACTCAGATTCAAAGCTGTAATTTCATAGAAAATTAAAAGACATCTATATTTAACACATTTTCTTTTTGGGGGTAAGGATAGAGAGGGTAGTGACATTTGATAAAGATCATGCTGAATATAAACATTTGAACGATTGGAAAAATAGCTTATTAAAAAAAATTTCTTCAAGAGAAAACAATTTAAAAGGAGTTGATTTAAGATAATTTGACAGTTGGCGGCCGGGCACGGTGGCTCAAGCTTGTAATCCCAGCACTTTGGGAGGTGCAGGCGGGCGGATCGCGAGGTCAGGAAATCGAGACCATCCTGGCTAACACGGTGAAACCCCGTCTCTACTAAAAATACAAAAAACTAGCCGGGCGTGGTGGCGGCGCCTGTAGTCCCAGCTACTCGGGAGGCTGAGGCGGGAGAATGGCGTGAACGCGGGAGGCGGAGCTTGCAGTGAGCCGAGATCGCACCACTGCACTCCAGCCTGGGCGACAGAGCAAGACTTCCATCTCAAAGAAAAAAGAAAGATAATTTGACAGTTGGCAAAAATGTGTGCTCCTTTAGGGCAGGGATCTTACTTCATTTTGTTCTCTAGAACTGCCTAGAACAGAACCTGACACACAGCAGGCACTGAATAGATATTTGCTTAATGAATTCACATACCAATGTTTTGTATATGACCAGTCATGCTATTAAATACATTACCAAAGCAAGAATTTATTATTGTTTAATCATTTTAAGGCAAAGAGCATTTAATCCATTTCCCACTTGCCAAATTGGTAGATTCTTTTACTCTTTTCCTAAAAAGAGAGGGAAAAAAGCAGTGTCCATTTTCATACATATAATGCCAACATTCATTCTTCTAAATGAAGAGAAACGTGAGGACACACTCATATAAGTTCAAATCTCATTGTGCAACTTCATTCTTCCCTTGGCAGGTATGAGACAAGTTGGGCAAGTCTCCTCAGAGCCTCTCCTCCAATGGTGACTCAAGGATCTGAGCCGCTTTTACCTTAAAACTCTGCTCAATCTTGGATGATCTTTGCTTCTAATCATACAGATAGCAGAGAGTGTGGAGAACTCACAAACACTCTTATTTTTTATTTATTTTTATTGTTTTGAGACAGGGTCTTGCTCTGTCGCTCAGGATGGAGTGCAGTGGTGTGATCATGGCTCACTGCAGCCTCAATCTCCTGGGCTCAGGTGATTCTCCCTTCTCAGCCTCCCAGGTAGCAGGGACTACAGGTGTGTGCCACCACACTTGTCTAATTTTTTCATTTTTCATAGAAATGGCATCCCACTCTCTTGAACAGGCTGGTCTTGAACTCCTGGTGACAAGCGATCTGTTTGCCTCAGCCTACCAAAGTGCTAAGATTACAGGTGTGAGCCACCGTGCTGGGCTTCACAAATACTTTTAAGTTTTGTTAATTTTAATTTTTTTACTTTTTAAAAATTTATTTGCTTATTTTTGCCATTTCATTTGCTTGAATACACAAACACTTTTAAATGCCTTGGACCAGCAGGGCACACCACTTCAACTCACGTCCCCATTGGTGAGGACTCAGTCACGTGATTTCTGCCTGACTGCAAGGGAGGCTGGGAAATGCAATGAACGTTAATTGTCTCTTCCACAGTGAGCATGGGTAACTTGGGAGCACGGATTTGATGTTAATATGTGGTTTAAAATATAAATGGTTGCATTTTGAGGGAGGAAATCTGGTAGTGGGCAAGGAGAAATACTGTATCATTTGTAATCTACTACTATATTTCATTTTCTTCAGCCAATTAAAAATGATTGTGGATTTTTATTCCCTCTGATTGGCATTTCTTTTGGTCCTGTTCAATGTATTCCTCCCAGTGGGTTAGTGGCTTAATAGCATTTCTCATTGTTTTTCCTCTATTTATTAACAGAGTAAGTTCTTTGATTTCCTTGATGCTGGTTTCAACCAGCCATCCTGGCATGCAATCTGGACAAATGTGTCATTAGTTTCCTTTAACTGATTCTCAACATTGACTAATTATGTTTTCAAAGTAGATATACTTTGCCTCGAGATTCTGGAATGAGAAACTAAGAGCATTTTACTCAGCAACTGAAACGAATATTCAAAGGTTAATAATAGCAGCAGGAACAAGAACAACAAGAACATATATTTCTTAGTTCTTGAAGGCATGAAGTCAGGGCACACCTTCCCTGGTGTTCAAGTAACTGCTTATCGTGTTATATACTGAATAAAATGGTGTGAGTGGTTTCCTAACTGATATCTATCTCAGCCTCAAACTATGGTTTTACAGGTTGCTTTGTCTTTTTATCAACAATCTGAAAACTTGTTTTCTATATTAATGGGACTGATTTCCAATGGAGATTAAACATATTTCCTCATCTAAGCAAAATCTTGATCAAATTATGATGTGATCATCATCCCTTTACCTTCTGTATAATTTTACTGATTGTGTAAAGAAGCACTTAGAGCCTTTTAGATAGTCCCTGAAATTGAGAAAATCTGATTTGCACAGGAAACTTTGCCTAAGTTAATGATTTGGGAAATGATCAACGACCTAAAGTATAAGGGTAAACTGCCAACTTCTTTTCCTGCTTTGCAGCAAGCCTTTGCAGAAAGCCTTTCTCCTGTTTGTGTGATGTTACTTTGACTTTCCAAGACCAACAACAATTTTTGCTGTAAGAATTTTGGCTTTAAACTTTCTGGATATTTTCTTGTTTAAAACAATTTTGAGCCTTGGATACTCAGGGCTATCTCTTTTGGTTATGTTTTGAATATCTTCTAGATGAACTTGTACAAATATTTTGAATTAGATGCATGTCTATACATAGAAAACTTGCTGGCTTTCATGTTTTTTCACTTATTTTCCTTTTTAAAGTCAACACAATATTCTTACTTCTGGAGATTTCCTCTATCATGTGTATTCTCTACATTGAACCATCTGTATTTTAGAGCATGTATCACGAGCTATCAGAAAGAAAAAGTAATTGTGATAGGCCACAATCTGGAATCCCCAGGGACCTAAAGATAGGGCACATTTACTTTTCTCAGCCTCAGAATAGTGATGGTGAAAAGAAAAGAAAAATTGAGAAACAATGTGATACATTTAACATAGAAATGTGTTATGTGATGAAACTCTGATGAAAATGAATAGAAAAACTTTAAAGCTGTTGAAAAATGATAAATAACACAACATACAAGTCTATTTGAAAATGTTTTATGACTCAGAGATTATGGATTTTTTGATGTGCTAGATACAACATTTTTTTTTTAGATGGAGAACAGCAGATGGAAGGGAGATCAAGGACTAGAAGGGGAAGATGAGACCTAGCTACTTTCTAAGCAATATAAGATTGTTGTCTTGTTGTGTAAGATTACTGTCAGCCTATTCATCTTAATCTAATTTTAGCTATCACCAGACAAAACATATAGTATATGTTTCATTGTGTGCTAGTCAAGCCTAATTTACTTTATTGACTAGAAGGTCGATGGTAAACATGCTCGTTTCTTATGCTATGTCTATTTCCTCCATATTTTTTTTTAGTGAATTTCATCGTTTTGCTTAATTGGCTATGTGCCTAGAATTGCTTGCAGGTGAGGTTGGCCATTTTACTCAATTTTAGCCAATAAAATGTAAGAATGAATCCAGTGAATAAAACCCTCCTTTTTCTAATAAAAGGAGGGAAACTCTGCTGATATGTATTTTTTGTTCTTTACCCTTCCCCCTTCTTTCTTCCTGGAATGATAAATTTATGCCTGAAAATACAGAGGCTATCTTGTGATCATAAAGAGAAAGGTCACATGTTAAGGTCGACAAAGCATGATACAGAAAGAGCTTGGTTCCCTGAACAGTTGTCTCATCTCTGGTCTCCTCACCCTTAGCGTCCTGGTAAAATGTGATTCAGGGCTTCCTGTTTGTTTAGGCCACTCTGGTTCATTTTTGCTCCATGCAGCCAAATGCAATCCTAAAATACCTAGCTTAATTAGACAGTGGTTTTCTAAATCCCTCATTCGAATCCTTCCAGCTACTTCCATGGTGAGACTGGAGACCAACTGTTGTATATTGTCTGCTTTTATCGGTGCTTAGAATTGGCATTATAAATATTAAAAGGTTAAAGTTATCTTGAGGGGTATCTCCTCTCAGGTAGGCTAAAATATTTGGTAGGAAGAAATGGAGAAGCAATGCTTTCTGTTGGTCATTGTTTGATCCATTTCCTGCCTTTAATGCCCCTTAACTGCTCTTTTGGAAAATGCTGTGGGGTTTACTCCTTCCCTGTTCATATCTACCATATGCCATCCTCAACACCCCCTCCCATCCTGCCTGCCTTTCACTATGGGTTACCACAGATGCACAGCTCTCTGGACACATCTTACAATCTATTTTTATATTGTTTTATTTTGTTATTATTTTTTTGAGACAGATTCTCACTCTGTCACCCAGGCTGGAGTGCAGTGGCATGATCTCGGCTCACTGCAACCGCTGCTTCCTGGGTCCAAGCGAGTCTCCTGCCTCAGCCTCCCAAGTAGCTGGGACTACAGGTGTGCCGCCACACCTGGATAATTTTTGTATCTTTTAGTAGAGATAGGGTTTCACCATGTTGGCCAGGCTGGTCTTGAACTCCTGACCTCAGGTGATCTGCCTGCCTTGGCCTCCCAAAGTGCTGGGATTATAGGCATGAGCCACCATAACTGACCTTACAGTCTATTTTAGAGCTGAAAAACCTGAGAGATGGTTTACTTCAATTCTGTCAATCATTTCACTGAAGAGGAAACAAGAAGAAAAGATAGTAAAAAAAATTGCCCAGTTGGAAACTTTAAATATAGCAAGACTTGTTGGCAGTCAATTGTGTGTAACAAACACAAATTACAAAGGTAAACATTTATGGCACATTTTCTATATGCCAGACCTAGTGCTAGACATCATTTATGCTTTATCAATATTTAATCCTCCCAACACCACCATGAGGAAGGACTCATAAGCATCTTCATTTTACAGATGAGGAAACTCAGGCACAGAAAGGTGAAATAACTTCTCAAGGTCACATACCTAGATCTGCTTCCCTTCAGGAGAGGCTGAGAGGTGGAGTAGTAAGTTGCTCAGCCTTCAGCATGAAGGATGTCAAGCAAATCAACCCATGGCATTTGTCAGAATGGAGACTGAAGCCGGGTGTGGTGGCTCATGCCTGTAATCCCAGCATTTTGGGAGGCTGAGGCGGGAGAATTGCTTGAGCTCAGGTGTTCGAGATCAGCTTGGGCAACATGGAGAAACCCCGTCTCTACAAAATATACAAAAATTAGCAGGGTGTGGCGGTGCATACCTGTAATCTCAGCTACTTGGGAGGCTGAGGCAGAAGAATTGCTGGGAGATGGAGTTTGCAGTGAGCCAAGATCGTGCCACTGCACTCAAGCCTAGGCAACAGAATAAGACTCTGTCTCAATTAAAAAAAAAAAAAAAAAAAAAAAAAAGGAGATGGAAATAATGTATAATTAGTTTATCACAGATCAATAAAAATTTTAAAAAATTATTCGGTCACATATTAATCACTTATAGGTAGTTTGAGGGCAGTAGGATTTTTATTCATTCACTCAACAAATGTGAGGCTATTATATTTCAGGTATTAAGCCAGGCCCTGGGAATACAACACGATACAAGTTCCAATTCTTTCCTTCGAGAGACTTACAGTCTATTGGTAGAGGGTGAGAAGTAAACAGGCAATGGTTGGGCGTGGTGGCTCATGCCTATGATCCCAGCACTTTGGGAGTTCTGGGCGAGTGAATCATCTGAGCTCAGGAGTTCAAGACTAGTCTGGGCAACATGGTGAAGCTCCGTCTCTACCAAAACTACAGATAATTAGGGCATGGTGGCATGTTCCCATAGTCCCAGCTACTCAGGAGGCTGAGGGGAGGATCACTTAAACCCGGGAGATGGAGGTTATAGTGAACCGAGATCATACCACTGCACTCCAGCCTGGGCGACAGAGTGAGACTCTCAAAAAAAAAAAAAAGAAGTATTCTTATTTTGGATTTGAAACAGAGCAATATGTTGAATTTACTGCATTCGTGTGCATCTGCCTGTGTTTGTTGAAAACCTTTTATGGCTGAGTAGGATGTGCAATAGAGTTTGTGCTGACAAATAATGCACTTCATTTCCTGGGCTTATACATACAAAACTAAAACTGTTCCTGCCCTTTCTAGAATGTCAAAGGCGCCACTCTGAAGGACATCTCTCTAAGCCCAATTACAAGCCAATTTTACCACAGTTGAAAGCATTTTTCTAAAAATATAAAAAACATTGCAGCGACTGCTCTGTGCCACATTAAAGTTGTGACACAAACATAATGGCAGGTAATTATGTAAATGGAAGCTCCTCCAATTGTGCTAAATATTAATGATGGTCCTTGTGTTCTTTGATTCATTTTTGTGCTCAGATCCATTAACATGTTTGTGACTGCCCTTTCTAGACAAATGTGGAGGAAGAATAAGCCCCACTTTCAGCATCATCTCCGATAATAATGAGTCTCTGCAATAGGGTTCAGAATATGACACAAAGTACATATGCAATAAATATTAAAAAAAAATAGTCATGCTGAAAAGATGAGTCTCTTTTTACTCATTAATACTGAATTTATTTGCAACAAATAGAGAACATTTAACTTGATCGAATTCCAAGATTTCAATTCCTGAGTCTGATTGTGATCTACATTTGACTTCTCCAGATGACACATTTATCAATTACTTAGAGTATTAGAAAAAGTCGTGAGTTAATTCTATTTTTTTTTTTTCGGGATGGAGTCTTGCTCTGTCACCTAGGTTGGAGTGCAGTGGTATGATCTCGGCTCACTGCAGCCTTCGTCTCCTGGGTTTGAGCAATTCTCCTGCCTCAGCCTCCTGAGTAGCTGGGATTACAGGTACCCGGCACCATGCCCAGCTAATTTTTGTATTTTTTTTTAGTAGAGATGGGGTTTCACTACGTTGGCCAGGCTGGTCTCGAACTCCTGCCCTCGTGATCCACCCGCCTTGGCCTCCCAAAGTGCTGGGATTACACCACGGCAGGCCTCTATTTTTTAAAATGCTGTTACCTTGTTGAGAGGAAAAAGTAGTTCCATGTGATTAACTCTATTGAATGCAAAGTTATTGTTAAATTAGTGAATTTTTCTTAAAGTTCATAGCTGGTAAATGAAAATAGTGTATGTGGTTCCTATTCTTCACTGTGAACAGTAATGATTTATTATTTTTAGTGCTTTTCTTCTTCTTCCTCTTCCTCCTCCTCTTCCCTTTTCTTCTTAAGATCTGTCTGTGCCATTTAGCATCAGTGTGACTTTGAGTTATTCATTCTCCCTAAGATCCCATTTTCTACATTTAGAATCTATAAAATGTAGGCAAGTAATTCTACCGCAAGGGATTGTTATGAAGATCAAGGCATATATACACCATGGAATACTATGCAGCCATAAAAAAGGATGAGTTCATGTCCTTTGCAGGGACATGGATGAAGCTGGAAACCATCATCCTCAGCAAATGAACACATGAACAGAAAACCAAACACTGCATGTTCTCACTCATAAGTGGGAGTTGAACAATGAGAACACATGGACACAGGGAGGGGAACATCACACACCCAGGCCTGTTGGGGGATGGGGGCCCAGGGGTGGGATAGCAGCAGGAGAAATACCTAATGTAGATGGCAGGTTGATGGGTGCAGCAGACCACCATAGCACATGTATACCTATGTAACAAACTTGCACATTCTGCACGTGTGTCCCAGAACTTAAAGTATAATAAAAAAAGATAATATGAGTGAAAACATTTTACACAATATTGGGCATATATTAAGTTCTCAGTGGCACATAAACTAAGTCACTGTTCTTTAGAAAGCAGAGGTAACATCTCAAAGTTAAGTGAAGGTAAGAATGGTGACAGACATTAAGTTCTTTTCATGATATGATGTTTTTGTTCCTTTCCTCTAAAGTGGGAACTGTCAACAAGATTATAACTGTCTTTACACACTTAATTTCAGGAAGGTTAATGAGGATTTGAAAGAAATTTAAAGTAGCAAAATGTGTGATTGCTATATGCTATATTATTATGCTGTATTTTTCCTTTCTGATAGAATTTTCCTTTCTACGTTTTAATAGTAAGAGATCCTACATTACTTTACTTTAAAAACGTCAAATTAAATATGGTTTCGAGCCTCCAGTCTCTAAGGTTGGCAGGCTGTGAATCTATAGGATCATCCACGGACCTATATAAAAAAATGAGACTTTGAAGCGTGGTTGCAACTGTGTTTGCCACGGCTGCTTTCAGGCTCTGCCTTCCTCTCTATGGGAACTAAACCTTAACTTTTCAGATTCTCCCAATTGTCTTCTCCTTTATCTCGCTTGGCTGGTGCCTCACCTGAACCTCATTGCCCCTCCGTTTCAGGTTTGAATGGTACACCATCTGGCAGTGTGTGGGATTTGATTGCCTGAGTGCCACCGACAGGCTAGACGGTGGTGAAATACCGAAGTTCAGGAGTGTTAGCTCCTTATGGAGTGAACCTTGACCAATGGTAAGTAAGAGACAGGAGCAGCCAGGAAAAACAACCTGTTTTTTGCTTTTGTTTTTGTTCTTTGGTTCTTATGGATGGCTATAAGGTACAATTCCTTCTTTGCAGACCATATTGGAAAAGACCCTCATACCAAATGAACAAACTTGCAGAGCAGCCTGCAATCTCTCTTCATGATTTATGAAATGGTATCCAGCTATTAACTTATGGCATTATGTGGTTTCACATCTTTCCCAGCCTCCTCTCCCTGTTTTCTTTACCTTTATTTACATCTCCTAAATAAAGTCTTACCACCTTAATCTTTGTCTTAGGTTCTGCTCTATGGAAAACTGGGCTAAGACATGACATCCCACAGTCATTGCCCTATCAAGTGCAACAGGGAAGTGGGGCATGAATCTTCGCTATAACAGGGAATGCCTCCCTCTGAGTTGCTCCCTTCCTAGTCTTGGAATATTCATCCTTCCGACATGAATAGATAATTCTCAAAAGAAGATATACAAATGGCTAAGAAACTTATGAAAAAATGCTCAACGTCACTAATGATCAGGGAAATGCAAATCAAAACCACAATGCAATACCACCTTACTCCTGCAAGAAAGGTCATAATAAAAAAAATTTTTTTAAAAATAGATGTTGGCATGGATGCAGTAAACAGGGAACACTGCTACACTGCCAGTGGAAATGTAAACTAGTACGGCAGCTGTGGAAAACAGTGTGGAGATTCCTTAAAGAACTAAAAGTAGAACTACCATTTGATCCAGCAATCCCACTACTGGGTATCTACCCAGAGGAAAAGAAGCCATTATACGAAAAAGATACTTGTACACGCATGTTTATAGCGGCACAATTCACAATTGCAAAAGTGTGGAACCAACCCAAATGCCCAGCAATCAATGAACGGATAAAGAAACTGTGGTGTGGCTGGGCACAGTGGCTCATGCCTGTAATCCCAGCACTTTGGGAGGCTGAGGCAGGCAGATCACCTGAGGTCAAGAGTTCAAGACCAGCCTGGCCAACATGGCCAAACCCCATCTCTACTAAAAATACAAAAATTAGCTGGGTGTGGTGGTGGCTGCCTGTAATTCCAGCTACTCAGAGGATGAGACAGGAGAATCACTTGAACCTGGGAGGCAGAGTTTGCAGTGAGCTGAGATTGTGCCACTGCACTCCAGTCTAGGCAACAGAGCAAGACTCTGTCTAAAAAAAAAGAAGCTGTGGTCTATCTATCTATATCTATCTATCTATATCCATCTATCTATATATGATGGAATACTACTCAGCCATAAAAAATGGCATTTGTAGCTACCTGGATGAGATTGGAGACTTTTATTCTAAGTGAAGTAATTCAGGAATGGAAAACCAAACACAGTATATTTTCACTCATAAGTGGGAGCTAAGCTATGAGGATGCAAAGACATAAGAATGATGCAATGGACTTTGGGGACTCAGGGGGAAAGGGTGGGAACGGGGTGAGGGATAAAAGACTATAAATTGGGTGCAGTATATACTGCTCAGGTGATAGGTGCACCCAAATCTCACAAATCACCACTAAAGAACATATGTAACCAAACACCTCCTGTTCCCCAATAACCTATGGAAATAATTTTTTTTTAAAAAAAGAATGTTTATCTTTCCAAGAGTAGGACAGGTTCTTTCCTCTACCTGAACCCTCAGCACCAGCCTTTCTTAATGAATTCAGATTCCCAAAAAAAGCCTGGGTGAAGACTTGTCATCAAGGGACTTCACACGATCTATTTTTACCGCTGAGCACCAAAGTCATGAATTACTTCTTGTGGTAGAGAAGATCAGACTTGGGACTCAAGCTTAAACATTGTCTTAAGGTGAAGAAGGGAAAAAATACTTGTTTCTTATATCTCTGAGAATACAACAGAAAAGAATTTCTCCTTTGATTATCTTGCTATATGAGCAGCTCTCTGTTTCAGTGCCCCACATAGGAATGCAAGCAACTGATGAATAAAAGAAATTCATTTAAATCCCACAGAATGCTTCAAAAGTGCCAGGAGTTTTCCCTAGCTTTCTGGGACTCAAAAATGTGTACTTTCTCTATGGAAATAGAAACTTTAAATGTAATTTGCCAAAGCTGGCTAAAGGCAAACCTCTTGCATAGGGAAGAACTGCTTCTCTGTTCCTTTTCTCCTCAAAGGTAGGATGAGAAAGTAATCTAGAAAAGAGGAGCAAAAACTCCATATCACAAAAAGATCAATTCTCTCTACATTTTTGGATCTATTCAAACTAATTCCAAAGTTCATGTGAGAAAACAAACATTCAAGAATTGCCAGGATAATTTGGACGGGAAGGCATAAGAAAACTCACGCAACCTAGAAAAAATAAAGCTCGTCCCAAAGTTACAGTCATTTAGTAGTGTGATACATGCTGGCAGAACAGGCAAGAGTCCAGAAATAAAGTCAGATCCATGTGGGGGAAATAAGCCCTTTTAAGTGTGGCTGGTCCTGATGCAAACTGAGACAACCTTTTTGGAGGACAGTTTCTTGTTGTTTTTTTTTTTGTTGTTTGTTTGTTTTTTTTTGTTGTTTGTTTTTAAGCAATATCTAGCTAACTTAAAAATGTACATGTTCTGTTTAGCAGTTTTATTTTTAGGAATTTTTCATATACGTATACTCAGAAACATTCAAATATGTCTAGTATGTACAGATGTATTTGTTATAATATTTTTGTAATAGCAAAATAACAAAAACAAAAATAAAAGCCAACAAAATGTAAATGTCCTAAAGCAGACAACAATTAGGTTAAACAGTTAAGTAAATGATGAAATAGCCATACGATGGTATATTAAGCAGCCATTTAATAATTTATGAGGCAGCTTTACAGACATTGATATGGCTTAACTGCCAAGAAAGTTTCAGTGAACAAACCAAGGAGCAGAACATATAAAAAGAAACACACACACGCAGACATATATATACATACACATACATATATACATATACACACAAATATATACATGTGTGTGTTTAAGGCAGTCGGACTTTCCTGTTCTAAGATGAAATGAGTTTAAAACATTCCTAGGAATTTCCTTTTGATAGCTCTAGCAAAAGCCTCTAGTTCACAGCCAGCCATTCTTGTTCTCTACCCCTGAATCTCACACCTTTGGGCTGGTAACTAAATATGTAAGTATATTTATATTTCAAAGAGATGAAGCAAATTTGCCTTGTTAAAAATTTCAAGCTTATATAAATATTTCAAGTAACAATGCTTACATTATGGGTTTATCTTGGTTTATAACATATATTAAATAGCAAAAACACTGGAAAATGTTTGTATCTACATTTCTGAAAATACTTCTTTGTTAAGAGATTAAAAACATTTCCCATTTTTTTGCAAGAGAACAATTTATTATCCTTTAAAGTTTGTTGTTTTTCATATTTCCTTTTGTAGATTTTAAGATTTCAAAATCACATTACTCAGCCTGTTTATGTGGCTTAGTTTTTTTTTTTTTTTCTTCTCATATTGCTACATTTTAAAAAATAAGCCAGAAAGACTCTATCTGCTGATATGTGAAATGAGATGTCGGTGACCATCTTAAGGAAGGGAGCATATTAATACGTGAACTAATGAGGAAGGACCTATCACTGGGAATAGTAGAATAAAGTAAATAATTCTTATTTATAATCTTATATCAAATATGTAATTTTTCTGAAGCTATATATAAGTTGATTAAGCACATCAAAATCTCAATTGCAATTTGCCCTGGGTTCTCGCATATCTGCAAAGTTTTACTCAACCACATTCAGTACTTTCCAGAAACTACTGTTTTTGGAAGCACTGACCTCAGGCAAATGATGGTTTTCTGGTCAATTATTAGACCAAAGTTTAATTGCTTCATATCATTTCCCATTTTTGGTTCAGTTTTTCTGATGTAGTCTGATTTGTCATTTAGTACTATCATTAGCTGAGTAAGTAGTACAACCTAAAAATAATGGAACTGAAGAAAATGTTAAGAATTCTTTTCTTAAAGCCTCACCTTGAATAGAAACCACACAGATAGTAATTGTCTAATCTAACATTTATTGTGGAGCATATATCTTACGAGTTGTTAATAAGTGTCCATAATAAAAGAGTTTCATGGTGAAATTGTCTCTTGCCAATTTGAAATTCACAATAGCATACTAAAGGTGCTGAGATATTCTGTACAAAGAAATCAATCTTTGTTTAACTGAATTTTCTTCGTATTTATTTGGCCATGGAAATCCTTGTCTTTTTTTCTTTTCTTTTTTCCTTTTTCTTTTTTTTTTTTTGAGACAAAGTCTTGCTCTGTCGCCCAGGCTGGAGTGCAGTGGTGCAATCTGGGCTCACTGCAACCTTTGCCTCTCAGATTCAAGAGATTCTCCTGCCTCAGCCTCTTGATAGCTGGGATTACAGGTGCCTGCCACCATGCCTGGCTAATTTTATTTTGGACTTTTAGTAGAGACGGGATTTCGCCATGTTGTCCTGGCTGGTCTTGAATTCCTGAACTCAAGTGATCCATCCACCTCGGCCTCCCAAAGTGCCTGAGATTACAGGTGTGAGCCACTGCACCTGGCCTACCATGGAAATCCTTTTCTGCATCAGGAAAGCTTTTGGAAACATGCTGTGGTCTCATTAAGTGTAAATATCTGCAGTCTTCCGTATATTCTGCTACCATGTCCATTTATCATGCATTATGACTCGACTGCTGATCTAGTCTGACATTTTTTGTGTCCAGCTGTCCTCCCTCACCCTCGTCCCATCACTACCCCTAAAATGACATTCTTCTTCAATAGATCATGCACTAAGATGCGCACTTTCCTCAATGTGAGTTCCCTGCTGGCCGCTGACATCTTCTTTCAAATATCAGCAGTCTTTTTGGCTCGTAAAAAATGGAAAAATATGGGAAATGACAAAAACTCTGACTCCCATCTGCTTTTGCTGTCACACTGTCACTGGAGACTGTTTGTCACTGGGAACGTGATGAGCATACTCAGCTGGTGCTGCAGAACGCCTGGCCCTGTGCTCCCCACCTACTGGCCATCTGAGGCAGGCAGCAGAGGTGAGCCCCAGATTATATCCTGAGAGGCGGCATTCGCTGTGGTTAGAGCTCCTGGCAATACATATAAAACAACTCTGATTTGAATTTCATGTTTTATATGTTGTCTGCTGACCTCACTTTACAATTAGGCGGAAGTGTGCGTGAGTATAATGTGACACTAAGCTTCGGTCCTGCAGCCCGAAGAGGTGGGGTGGAAGCTGAACTTGTACTGAACTTGTCCGCTTCCTGTTCAGTTGGTATGAATATGCTATTGAGCAGAAAAAAAAGACGCAAAAGAAACAACAACAAAAATCACCAACAAAAATCCCTTTCCATTGAGATTTAAGTGGCCTGACTGAAATCTAGCCTGGTCTTGCCGCTGCCAGGACCTCCACACAGCGTCTGTGTGTGTCCACCCCTGGGGTATCCTCCACTGGCTTTTGGCAGGATGGGCTGTGTTAGGGAAGTGGCCAAAGAAACCAAGAAGGGGTGATGGACAGGAAGTATCTAACTGTGAGGACCTACGTAAGCCACCGGATTTCCCTTGTCATCTTCACTCTCTGACCTCTAAAAAGTCCCTTCCATCACTCTTTCTGCTGTGATCTTCAGACAGATATCCCATCTCATTATCCATCACTTTCCTGGACCAGCCCACTAAAAATCTTGTTTTGATGTCTCTGCCAAGGCATAGCTATGACTCACAGATAACAGACGTTATAAATCATACACTTAGTATTTTTTCAAGTGAGAAAGTGTCTGGCACCGTGGAGCTCTCTCTCAAAGCTCCATTTGACTAAATCTAGCTAGAAGGATTCATCTGAGAGTTTCTTTTTTTTTTCTTTCTCCTATTAACAAGAAAATTATCTTAAGCATCAATTTTAAGAATCAAATAAGCTGAAGAAGGAATTAAAATAGCATCAACATATGTAAAGATTGGGAGGGAAGTAGGAAATGTCAAAAATTGGAAGTTGTGTAAAAAATTTGGTAACCTGCAAGTATTATGTAATCTAACGCTGACCCATAGGCAGTGTCGAATGCTGTGTCTGCTTGAATGAAAACTGAGGTTGCGATGTCAACCAATCTCAGTGCTTGCTGTTTTAGAAATATCACCTGCAAAACCGGTCTTGGTAGGAACTTCAACCATAGTAATAAACCATCTGATTACTTGTTTGTATCCATACACCAAGTTGGAGATGCCTGGGGCTCTCTGTCACAGTTTTCTTCCCCTTCTGATACAGAATGAAAAGAAAAGCAATGGAAGTTTGTTTCAGTCTGCAAGTGCCCCTAGCACTCCACGTAACATGATCCAGTGAAATATGGAATTTGATATGGGATTTCCCATTTGAGCCCTTGCTCACCAGGTGCAGTGAGAAGGCCTTGTCATAACTCAACCTGAGTTTTTCCTTTGGTTCTTTTTTCACTGCTATCATATTATTAGCGGCTTTATGTTTTGCATCTCTAGTTTCCCTCTTCATAGCTAATGATTATGAAATCATGTACTTGGTCAATTTCCTAGAAATTTGGCATGAGCATGGTTCAGACTAAGAAAAATAAGTTTTCTTTCCTCTTCAATGTTAACATATAGAAATCTTTTCTCACTTAATACGTAGCTTTAGAGATTTTCACTTACCTACACAGTAACATTTTACAGTGCAGGTGAAAAAAGTCCATTTTGCTGAGCAGAGAAAGAGGAGATATGGAGCCTAGAGGGAATTCTTTCTTGAGTGGTGTGTGGTCAGCCTTATTCAATTACTGTGAAGAGAGCGGAGTTTGGCAGGAGGTGACTCAAATGGTGTTAAGAATTCTTCCAGTCTGTAGGAGGGAAATATACTTCCTCTTAAGAAGTACAAATGTTCCTTGCCTTATCAGTTATGTCTTGATAGAACCATTTGTAAGTTGAACACATTGTAAGTAAAATATGCATTTAATACACCTAACCTACTGAAAAGCATAGTTTAGCCTAGCCTACCTTAAATGTGCTTGGAATGCTTACACTAGCCTACAATTGGGCAAAGTCATCTAACACAAAGCTTATGTTATAATAAAGTTTTGAATGTTAAGTCACTGTACTGAAAGTGAAAAATAGAAGTTGTATGGGTGTTCAAAGTACAATTTCTACTGAGCACATTTTGCTTTCACACCATTGTAAAGTTGAAAACTCCTATCAATCCATTGTAAGTCGGGGACCATCTGTATTTGAGGTAGAACCTCAAACATGGATAGTAATGATGGGAATGAATGAGCACTCAGTTCCCATCATGAGTTGTAGTGTCTGCTTCATATTTCTGCATATTTATTTATTTATTTATTTATTTAACTGACAAGTTTTGCCAACCTTTAATTATTTCCTGGGATTTTACATAGAAGATAGAGCATTCTGTAGATAAATATAGGGAATAATTTTTTTTTCTTATTTTTAAATTATACCTTAAGTTCTGGGGTACATGTGCAGAACATGCAGGTTTGTTACATAGGTATACATGTGCCATGGTGGTTTGCTGCACCTATCAACCCGGTTCCTGCATATTTGAAGATAAGTATTCCTGGTATTACTCGAATGGCTAAGAAGAGAATCTGCCTTAAGGCAATGCTTGAAGGTTGGGCAGGACAGTGAAAAGGAGGTAGGAGTTTAGGAGGAGAACTTGATTCCTTCTCTGAGTTTAGGGAAAAACACTTAAAACATTATGCTAGAGACTGATGTTGGAGAAGCCCAGAGTTTTCTCGTTGGGTGGGGAAAGCTCTGGGCTTGGCACTTAGGAGGCTAAGATTCTAGTCCTGGATCTACCACTGGCTAACTGTGAGCCCTAACTTCCTGCTTATGAGATAAGGAGATCCAAGGAGAATGATCGTCAAGATTTCTGTAACTTTTGTTTTTCAGCACAACTATGTGGCTGTGTGGCAAATAGAGCTACACAATTTCCAGATTTGCTCTCTATATGGCCAGTGAGAAATCTGTATTGTTCTTCTAATAGACAAAAAACAAACAAACAAAAAAACACGCTGATTTCCTCAGAGATTGAAATTGCATGTATAATATTTATTTTGTCACAATTTCTCATTTCAGATGAGATCCAGGGCATAAATATTCACATGCAAATAGGTCTAAGTTTTAGTAGAAAGTATCATACTGAGAATCTTACTGGTTGCCTGTAATCCCAGCACTTTGGGAGGCCAAGGTGGACAGATCACGAGGTCAGGAATTTAAGTCCAGCCTGGCCAATATGGTGAAACTCCATCTCTACTAAAAATACAAACATTAGCTGGGCCTGGTGCACATGCCTGTAGTCCCAGCTATTCAGGAGGCTGAGGCAGAAGAATTGCTTGAACCTGGGAGGCGGAGATTGCAGTGAGCCGAGATCACGCACCACTGCACTCCAGCCTGGGCAACAGAGTGAGAATCCGTCTCAAAAAAAACAAAAACAAACAAACAAACAAACAAAACAAACAAAAAAATGGTGTCAATGAAAATTTAAGTGAGAAAGAGAGATCCAGTAGATTTTAATTAGATAAATAACATAGATTTATAACTAGCCACAAATGAAAATTTGAGAGTAATTACTAAAGTAAAATAAGCATCCATTTTTATCTTTTAGTGTTTATTTATCACTCTAAATAGTATTCTCTTGCGGATACTTTTGTTCTCTTTAAGTTCGCTATGTATAGGACTTGGCAGGCTGCATTTTTTTTCCCTGGAATTGCAAATTTGCTTTATTCAAAATCTAAGTATAATGAAATTTACTTCTATATACCTTTTCAGTACCCAAGAGAATTTTGGTTCCAAAAGATATTAATTGCACAAGATAAAAATCTCTCCTGTGAGAGGTGAAGCACATGCTTTACTAGCTTTTCCTCCCTTGACTTTAAACTTCTGGAAAGTTGATTCCCTGTCCTCCCAACTATTTCTGGTAGTCCCCGAGGGGAGTTACTTATATATGTTGTGTTCAGTTCCCATGTGTCTTTCTCCCTGATTCTCATCTTTTCTTCTTTTTTCTTTTTTCTTTCTTTTTTTTTTTTTTCCTATTCCAACATCTTCGTGCTGGGTATCTCCATCTCTGACAGCCACTGTGTTTGATATTGTGAGGCCTCTTAGTCACTTTTGCTACTCCTGGGAGGATGATGGTCTTCTGTTGGGCACTGCCTTTGCTGAATTACTGGAGCCCCATAGGTGCTGCAGGAGGTGGTGTTCTGTTGTGATCAGATGTCAGAGAGTGCTATTTTCCTTTTATGGTCTAAATGTTTGTGTCTTCGAGAATTTATATGTTGAAACCTAATCCCAATATAATGGATATTTGGAGGTGGGACCTTTGGGAGTTGATTAGGCCATGAGTATGGAGTGCTCATGAATGAGGTCTGTGTCATTGTAAGAAGATGCCAGGGAGCTAGCTAAGTCTCTTTCTGCCATGTGAAGATACAAGGAGTACGTGGCAGTCTGCAACCCAAAAGAGAGCCCTCACTAGAACCTGACCATGCTGGCACCCTGATCTTGGACTTCCAGCCTCCAGACCTGTGAGAAATAAATTTCTGTTCTTTTTAAGCCACCAGTCTATGGTAATTTGTCAAAGCAGTCCCAGTGGACTAAGGCATGCCTCTGTGGATGTTACTGTCTGTTAAACTGGTACAAAATCACCGCTGCTTGTGCCCCAACAGAACTCTTGGTAAAAAAAAAAAGTATTTTTTAATTTCTTGAGTGCTACCTTTCACTATAAGACTCGGGCACAAGTCTACCAGGGATTAGGCTGAGAGGTATATGCTGTGTTAGAGTCGAAAACTGTTTCTCCTCTCTGACAACCAAATCATTGTCACACCTAACTCTTCTCTTAGATTTGGAGGCTTCTCAGGTCCCCAGTCACATAAATTTGAGGCATACCCTTCTTCCCAGTCCACAGACGTGGATAATGTGTCTGAAATTCATGGAAGCAGACAATTTATAATACAATCTGAAGCCCCCTTCTTATACAAGGATAAATAGAGAAATGAAGAAAAAAGATGTCATCTGTAAAGGTGGTGAAGCATACGGCAGAGAAGCAGAAGAGTGTTCTGCGATAATGGCACCTGAAAGATCAAAAATGTTTCGGGAATATTAATCTTAGAACATAAATCTAGAGACAGCTGGGAGGGGAGAAAGAGGGAGTGTTTGAGAGAGACCAGCTGAGACAGATCAAGAGGAAGGGAGTGGGAGGCAGGATATATATTGGAGGTGAGACTCGGGGTATAGGAGTCAGTCATTCCTGGGTCTTGCAATTATAAAAGGATTGATGATCCACCGTTATTCACTTACCAATTGACAAAGATTCAAGAAGTAATAATACTCAATTTGGCGAAGGGTATGGTAAGAGGAACTCTTCTTCACAGCTAATTCATGGGTTTGCTTTGTAATCCTTTTGTTTCCTTTCAATTTTCTTTGATAACACTTCTTTTATACACGATAGAAAGTTAGAAGTAAACGATTTCTCTATGCATTATCCCAGGCAGAAATTTAGGTCAGAGCTTTACCAAAGCAGATGCTTTTGTTTGATCTTTTCATATATTTAACAGTGCTTTATGAATAATGACATGTCTATAACTGGGAGAAATATTAACTGATTTTCACATGTGGTAGATGACTGTGCTGTGTGCTTCTTCAGCTTCTCTGTAGAAAGCACTGTGAGTCAGACTCAGTTTCTTGAAAGCATTTAGAGCCTTAGGAACACATTTCTCTTTAGGCTTTTGGTTCTAACAGAATAAAGTAGATAGAGAATTGTAATGGCCTCCATTAAATTGTCTGTGATTAAATAAATGGCTTCACAAATACCATTTTCTAATTATTAAGGAAATTGCTTAAATAATTTACTTTCAGATATGATTCAGAAAGAAACATTTGTGCCATTGCACTGGAATAAAAATAGTTTCTGTTGTTAATATGATGGTGCCAAAGGGTTTTTTCCTTATGCATTTAAAACCAATTTTGCAGATTTGCTTAGTTCATTAATTGATTCCCAAATATGGCTTTCTGAGTGGGAGAAAATCAGAAATGCATTATATTTTAATGACTGGATGAGAAAGGGAAGGACTCCAAGAGTAAATTGTAATGGGTGTTATCTACATTTATCAAGTGAGCACATTCATTCTTTTATAAATAGAATCTTTAACTTTATTTTCTTGGCAATGAATAAATATAGAAAGAAAATAATACTTACTGAAACAAATGAGTCCATATATATCACTCCAGAATATGTCCAGAATATGATTAGTATCATATTGCTCCATGTTTATTTGCGAAAGGAAAGGAATACTTTTTCTTTTTTTTTTTTAAGACAGGGTCTCAGTCTGTCATCGCCCAGGGTGGAATGCAGTGGTGCGATAAGGGCTCACTGCAGCCTCAATCTCCTGGGCTCAAGCGATCCTCCCACCTCAGCTTCCCAAGTAACTAGGACCGCAGGCCCCTGCCAGTGGATTTAATTTTTAAGTGTCAATTTGACTGGATTAAGGAATATCTGGAAATCTGGTAAAGCATTATTTTGGGTGTGTCTGTGAGGGTGTTTCTGGAGGAGATTGGTGTGTAAGTCTGAGTAGATTAAGTAGGGAAGATCTCGCTGCAGTGTTGCTGGGCACCATTCAGTTGTCTGGGAGCCTGGAAAAACAAATACAAGAGGTGAATTAGTCTCTGTTTGAGAGCCGGGATTGACTTGCCGGCCTTTGAACTCCAGGACTTACATCAGTGGCCACTCTGATCCTGAGGCTTTTGGCCTGAGCTATGCTACCAGCATCCCAGGGTCTCCAGCTTTTAGATGGCCTGTCATCGAACTTTGCAGCCACCACAATCACATGAGCCGCCAATTCCCCTAATAAACCCTCTCTCATATATATACATTCCTATCCTATTGGTTCTGTCTCTCTGGAGAACCCTGACTAATACAAATTTGGTACTAGGGAAAGCAAATACCATTTCTTTGTCAACCTAAGTAACAGAGAGAGGCTCTCTGAAAGAAAAGATGTTCATTTGGGAATAGAGCTTGGCAATGTGAACATGCATGCCACAGAATACTATGTGTGTATTCAGGGAAGTAAAGGAAGACACAGATTTTTAAAGGAAAAAAATGTGGAGGTTTACATAATTGTTTTGAAATAATTATCCTTGACTACAAAGATCAATAACAAGTGTGATGCCAGTCTGAAGTCAAGGCAATTTCTGGGCAGATGTCCTTGCAGAAGTACTTTTTGTTTAAAGTTGTAATGACTTTTGTGCAACTTTGTGGGTTTTGTAGTCTTTTCCATGATCAGGCGTACAAGCTTGAGAACCCTGGCTGTGTTTGTTAGGGTTTTGCTGACATGAGTGACTCCATTTGATTCTGACAGCTTTCACAATCTACTTTTTATATTTTTCTTACAACACAATGAAAGAGATTTGTGAAACTGTTCCTTTGTAGGAAGGCTGTGATAAGTATATGAGGCTACTTAATGATGAAAGAAAAAAGTTTAAAAGCTAATCATTATTGGTGCCATGAAAGCAGAAAATCACTTAACTATGACAGCCAAGCAATAGCCAGACTTTTAAATGGACAGCATATACATATAAAATTTGTAGACCACAACCAATCTTCAAATACAAGTGCAGAGAGTGTTTTGAAGATCATAGAAGAAGTGAAAATGCAGATAAAAAATATAATAAATCTCCTTTGCCAAATTACTCCATCAGGTACAACTTCTGCCCCTTCACACATAGCACCATGTTTGCCTTTGAAAGACACTCATCATAAGAGAATAAAAAGAACTTGGCAAGCACAGTGACCTTCTGAACTGAAGATACTTGTGTTATAAGGTTCCTCCAGTGTTGCAAAGTACATTAAATGGTGAACTATTTTTGATTAGGGATTTGACTGTCAAAGAAAATAGACTTCTTATAATCACCACTAAATGTAACATAGAAAAACTAGCACATGCCTCACTTTGGCGAATGGATGGTACTTTCAAAACTGTCCCCAGTTTTTTTTTTTTTTTTTTTTTTTTTTTTTTTATTTAATCAAGTATATACAATTCATGCCCCTGTTGGATTAGAAAATTCTAGAACTTATTAACTCATATAGATATTAACGACTGGAAAAATTGAAACACTTTATAAGTAGTTATTTAAAGACTTGGTGGACTTTGCAGAAGAAAATATATTTCAATTGAATCTCCAAACCATAATGACTGATTTGGAATTAGGTACGATCAAGGCTCCTAAAATTGAGTTTCAAAGTGTTACCAAATAGTTTGATTTTTCTATTTAGGCCAATGCATTTTGTGGACAATCCAGATGAGTTTATTGGTCATGCAAAATGACAATGACGAAAACGTCAGTTTAAAAATGAGTCATTTGCCTTCATTGGCATTCCTTCTAGCTGATGACATTCCAGGAGGTTTTTATGAATTAAAACTGCATTTGCCTGAAGAAGCCAGCAAAGTTACTGACTGTAAGTTTTCAGAAATATATATATATATTTTTTTACTATTTGGTGTGTGTTCATCTTTGCATCATTTCCAATACTGGTGGTAGAAATCGTGTGGAGACTCTTAGAGAGTTTGAATTTATTTTATGCACTTTTTGCAAATTTGACTCCACCAAAGTATGTTACTACAATGTTGACTTTGTGTAAGTATTGTGCATGTATAGATGTTGAAACTTCCTCAGCAATGAAGAGCTGTCCTTTTCGTACATCTGCATTTATACAAGATAAATTTTCTCGAGATCTTGGCTCTTTGGGCGATTGCGTACATGGTGAGACTCACCTCGGTTTTTGATCAATCTCATCAAAAGACTTAGATTGCTCATCACAATATTTTAGATGACCACAGTTATAAAGCTGAGTACACACAATTTCCAACCATAATGATTGTGTATTTATACATTTCCCTTTTTGATCTGTTTATGAATATGGTTTCTCTGCTCATAACTCTTATCCCAGTGCAACTGTCATGGCATACCTGAGTATTTATGCTTGCAAAAATACATATGTTATTATTGCCTATTTTATTGTGTAAAGTGGCCTATGAAGTGTTTTGTCATGTTTTTATATGTTCTCAAATAAATCCCTTTTTAAAAATATAAATAAATCTTTTAAAGTTTTTTTAAAGTTTTTTCAGAATTACATTTTCGGGATGTTGATCTTTTGGGATTTCAGCATTAAGGATAATGGCGTTCAGGATTGTGTTTTTTGGGATTCTATTTGGCTCCCCATATGGTCACATTCCTATTAGAGCCCTTTCTTCTTCTAGCTTCCACAGCCCCAGTCTCTGGGTTTGCTTCATTTGATTATTTGTTTTTCTTTTTCACATCTCTAATCCTTCTTCAGGTCAATTTTCCTGTGTTTTCTGTACTTGCTGTCCTCAAATTCCATAGGACTCCAAGTGTGGCCCAAGAACAAGCTGCATCAGCAACACTGAGAGCTCTTATTATAAATGCAGAATTCAGGCCTCACCCCAGATCTACTGAATCAGAACCTGCAAGCATTTTAAAAAGATCCTCACATGATCCACTTGCACATTCAGGTTTGAGGAGCAGTGTTCTAGATGCTGGTGCTCTCTGAGGTTCTGTTTGTCTGTTTCTCTCACTCTCTCTCTCTTTTTTAAGGTTCTGTCTGTCTGTTTCTCTCTCTCTCTTCTTTTTTTTTTTTTTTTTTTTTTTGAGATGGAGTTTCGCTCTTATTGCCCAAGCTGGAGTGCAATGGCACGATTGTATTTTTAGTAGAAACAAGTTTTAACCTTGTTAGCCAGGCTGGTCTCGAACTCCCGACCTCAGGATATCCGCCCTCCTCAGCCTCCCAAAGTACTGGGATTACAGGTGTGAGCCACAGCTCCCGGCCCTATTTCTCTCTTTTTATGGGCAGTCACATCTGCACCAGACTTTGATATTTACATCCTTATGACTTTCAGAGTAACTCCAGCTAGATATATCTTTTGAGTGCCAGGCATTTATTCAGATTTGCTTAACTGCTTTCATATCCCATAGGCACCATGAACTAAATATGTCTAATATTGTACTAATTTTCATTTTCTCCTCTATCTGCCTAGGCACTCAAACCAGAAACCCATTATCCTTGATTCCTCCTTCTCCCATCAGTGGTAGAATATACTAATAGAGAAGCATCCGCTATTTAGAATACCATGGGAAAATTTGAAATTAAATGCTCCTCTTTTATCATAAGTCAAATTTTCCCCTTCCTTTCACCCAAAATAAGAAACAGAAAAATTCAGTTCAGGTCGGCTGTCAGATGTGATTTGCTTGCAGATTCCTGAGAGAAAGAATGAGAAAGCATGCAGTGTTTCCATTGGAAAACACTTGCAAATTTGGTACAACCTAGCTCTTTTCATTTGCTTCTAATAGTTTGAAATCAGAGTAGAGGAAGAACTGAATCCTAAACAAGTCAATTAAGAGTGGACGCGGAGGGCCTCTCTTAATGCAAGAGATGGCAAAAATGTATTCACCCTGCCATACCTTCTGACCAGTACGAAAAGGAACTATCTGTAATACTTTGGGAGTTTACTGGATGTTGTTATTTCTTGATTCTTAAAGCTATATGCTTTCAGGAGCAAAAGTTTACGTTGAATTTTCTTATTCTAGGACTTGTGTTGCCCTCTGAATGACATCTAGATTTGAGTTAATCTTTTTGTAATTACACGTGTGGGGTTGGAGACTGCTATTTGCCTACTGATATTCTGCATCCCCTTCTCCTCAAGGACAGAACTGTGACCTGATTTGAGGTGGCCTCTCTCTCCTGCAGTCTTTAGCACACTGAGCAGCTGGAGAATGGCCACATACCACAGCATCTCCCTTCACCGCCCACTCCTGCCTCGCTCTGGAGTGAGCATCACCCCTGTGGTGCCCTCCAGCCCTGGCGACAGACTACTGCTGCTTGTCACCGTGTTCAGAAACCCCAGAGAAGCAAGTCGTCTCCGTTGACAAAGCTCCCACCAGCATCCTGGAGCCCCAGCATGCTGAGAAGCAGAGACGTCTCTGTGTCCGCAAGGTGGGAGATGTGCTCCAGGCCCCCACCTCCGATTCTCTTTTCTGTAGAAACTGTTAGAAAGCAAGCTTAGCATCTATGAGTGTCTTAAGATCATCGTTCACCTGAATTTTGTCTATATAGCCATTTGCTACCTGGACTGGATAACGAACCACCATCTGTAACTCAATTTGTATGGGGAAAGTGTGTTTGGCACTCCAAACATCTAATTTACTAAGCAACATTTGCAGCACTGCCTGTGTGTGTAAGTGGATTCCTGCCAGGGTATGTGGACTGAGATGAATCAGGAATCAAGAGCCTCGAAATGAAAAATGGATTTGATTCCTAAATATGGCTGTGACTATGCACAGGAACAGATTTAGAGAAGTAAAACCCATAGATGGTTGAATTCAGTAGAAAAAAAAACAACTAGCAATTTGATGTGATTCAACTATTTCCTCACTCACTCACTCTCCTGGAACCAGTGGTTTATCCTTTCTTTTAGCTAATGCTCCAAGATATCCTCCAATAGAAATGTAAATCAGGCCACCACCGAGTGATGAATGCATCTCCAGATATGCTCCTGCACAATGAGTGTTGAGTAAGGGAACAGCAGTTCAATGTCCCTCCTGTTACCTCACAGACATTTCTTTAAGAACTAGCTGAGAAGATATCTCAGTTTGACATGACGTTAAATCCTTTAAACCAGCATGCTATGCTAGACCACTATTATTCCTCTTTTCTTTTTCTTTTTTTTTTTTTTTTGAGATTGAGTTTCGCTCTTGTTCCCCAGGCTGGAGTGCAATAGCGTGATCTTGGCTCACCGCAACCTCTGCCTCCTGGGTTCAAGCAATTCTGCCTCAGCCTCCCGAGCAGCTGGGACTACAGGCACCCACCACCACACCAGGCTAATTTTTTTTTTTTTTTTTTTTGTAGTTTGAGTAGAGACGGGGTTTCACCACAGTGGCCAGGCTTCTCTTGAACTCCTAACCTCAGGTGGTCTGCCTGCCTCAGCCTCCCAAAGTGCTGGGGTTACAGGCATGAGCCACTGCACCGGGCATTTTTTTTTTTTTTTAATAGTAGAGCAAATAACTTGAAGGATACATGTTTTGTGGGATTCATCTGGGGTTTATTTCTTTGTAACTTCCCAATTTCTTGTAACTGGCCAAATCTTTGGAAGGAGATTAGAAATACAAAGAAATAATACAGGAAAAATAACAATTTTCTGTAGCTTTCCCAAAGGGACTGAGAAGTAACAGCTGATCCAATAGGTGCAGATCAAGGAGGCTCAAACCAGAGGGGAACCGAAGAGAACATGATTTGCGTAGGTGATGGTGCCACAGATGGCCAGGGGCCATGTCGTTTACTGGCTGTTTGGGCTTGGGCAAGACATTGAACATATTTAAGTCTCATTTTCTTTCCCTGTAAATGGGGAGAATAATAACAAATGATATCTGCTGCTGTTGTTATTTGGCCAAAATAATCGTCCTAGGCTTGAAATGGTACTGATGAAAAGAAAGCATGTATAAGATCTAGTAGTTAATAGCACAACAGAGTGACTATAGTCAATAATAATTTAATTGTACATTTAAAAATAATTAAAATAGTAAAATTGGATTTTTCATAACACAAAGGATAAATGTTTGAGGTGATGGATACCCCATTTACCCTGATGTAATTATTGCACGTTATATGCCTGTGTCAAAATATCCCATATCCCCCATAAAGGTATACACTTACTATGTACCCATAAAAATTAAAAAAATTTTTAAAAGAAAATTCTTGTGTTTTAGAACATTATTTTCATTCTTTTGGGCTTTGATGGACCAACCAATTTGAAGTATATTCAGCATTTACTTTTGAGACCTGGCAGAAAAAATACTTTTAGAAAAGGAGACACTTGATTTTAAAAATGCACACTTTAAAGTTTATTGTTTTCTTCATGGCGTCTTTGAGATTCTTCTTACTGCCTCTCTACCCTAAAAGAAGCATACTTGCACCAAAATCTCATCATTATTTTAAGAGGGGATTTCATATACTGCTTTACTTTGGCTTTAGGCGACTCCATCACCTTAAGTTTTACCAGAAAGATTGAGATGAAAATCAGTTTGATACACTGTCACAACAAATCATATGACACAGTAGAGGCTCTTGACTTGTGGTCTTCCAAATTTTCTCTGCTTCAGGGTCTTGGGTCCTAATAACCATGAGGATGCTAGCATAGTGTTATTTACTGAAAGCAGGGATGCTGGGGCTAGGGAGACAAGTAGGATGAACAGATGTTCTTCTGTAGGTATAAAAGTATGAGACACCAATTTGACATGCAAGTATAGACACCATAGCCTTGAGCTATGAAGGTGATTGAGCAGAACAACTCCTTTAGCACCGTGTTCTTTGAAGTCTTAGAAACTTCTCAGAGGGCTTCCAGAGCAGCGAGGTGGGGTGGGAGAGTGACTTTGGGTCTTCCCACCCTACTCTGTTTCAACCAGAGCACTTTTTATTCTGTTTGCTATCATGGCTTCCATGAAGCTTCATTTGAAGGAAAAAAAGAGAGACATTTCCATAACTTAATTTTTTTAAAAATCCACTGAATTGCAGAAAGGATAAAGTAGTGTCTGAATATATAAAATATGTAGATGTTATGTGTTTGAGAAACATAAGGATGTATTGTTTGACAGATCGTCTAAACCAATGAATCTCTGGAATGGAAGACAGAGGGAGAGAGAGGAACAAAACTGTCACACAACTGCAGTTGGTAGTGGGATTATTTCATTGGCCTAATTCACTAGTCAACTGAATAATCAAACACTATATGCATCTCCCTAGATGACGTCAACAGTGACCTTTTCATGTATTATTTTTTTTTATTCTATGTGTCATGAATCCAGTACAATCTTAGAATACAGACATTATTTTATTCCTCTACTGTGTTTCCAGGACTTGGCTAAACAATGAAGTGGACATCATTTCTCTTTCTTCAGAACATGGAAGAAGAATTTGAAAAGTTAGAAGACCATATTAGATGCCTTTCTTCAACCAAAATTATTCACTCTCAAGAAAAATATGGGGTAAAATGCTAACAGATGAAATTGTTGAACCAAGAGTAAATCTAGGTCCCTAAATTGTGAAACGGTACAGAGTGTAATACCATTCCCTCTGTTCCTCTCTTTCCTTCTAATTCTGTCCCCCTCTCAAAGCAAGCTTTTGTCTTGCTTTCCTAACAATTTCCAAGAATATCTAACACCTCCCTGCCAGTGTACACACATAGCCTTGTTTATGTGATTATGTTCCACTCCTTTGATATCTTCCCAACCCATTTGAAAACTTCGAATACTAAGGTCTATCTTATATGTTTTTATTCTTGAAGGGGGCATATACTAGATGTCTAATGAAAACATTGCCAATGCCCTCCAGAGCAAGGTCAGTTCATGATTCCCTGCAATGAGGGAGAACGCATACCATGTGAGCTATGGAGGGTGTTGGGAATGACTAATTGTATGATCTGAGCTTGTATTAGGTGACTTGAGGGAGAGTTTTAGAAAATGAGGCTTTGCTCTGGATTGAACAGTGCCAGGAAGTACAGTTAATTCTGTGTTTGGATATTTTAACACATCTTATCTAGAAGGAAGGACAACTAGACTGAGGCTAAAGCTGTGGTTGGTAAAACAGCAGCTGTCCCTCAGATTCATTAGGATAGGGGAATTTGGGTTATTTTTGTTGCTGCGACAAGGTTCATGTTTTTGTGTTTAGATATTATTATGGAGTGGTCTTATTTTTGTCCTGATCCATCACGGTCACAGAGTGGCCTTGTCTAGTGTTGATGTTCTGTGGAACTGTTTGCATCCAACAGGAGGGCACCAAGGCTAGCTATGAGCACCAGACTAGCACCTGCTGTTGAGGGCTGCCATGCTCTTTCTCAGTATTGAATTGAATTGATTTTCAGCTGCAGTGTGCTTCATTAAACATCCTTGTTTCATACACAAGGGTAGGTGGAAGGCATCCCGAGAGACAGGACCTCTGAACTCTAATATCTGATCAGCCCTGTCTTACTTACACTGAAGACATTATATAATTTCTTTTCAAGGTTGCCTTTTGATCTGTAGAGGGAGTTGCCTTTAACTTCAAGGGCGTGTCCTAATTCTTTCCTTTAAATGGAATTTCATCATCAGAATCAAAACCTAATTTCTTCTTTATGCTAACGAGGCTCTGGAAGCTAACCTTTAACATGTTTACCTCATTCTTTAAAAGGTCTAGGCTGCAGTGAGGGTGAGCTGAAAACAATGCAGTCCTCTATGCCTGAGGACTGCTTTCTATATTCAACCAGTGTGGTCATTTCATGACATCAACACTGTTTGGAAGGTTTCGGTAAAAATCAGCACTGCATCTACTTGATCCAATCATACCTAACCCATTTGTTTAGTGGTTTGCAATAAATAATGACATTTGAGAAGTGGTTTATAATCCTTGTTGCACCGTAGAATCAAAGGGAATCTTTTGAAAAGAGATCCTGGTTTAATTGGTCTGACGTGGGGCCCGAGCAGGTACTAATTTCTTTAAAGAAAAATACTCCACAGGCAATTCTAACAAGACTCACTGGGAAAAATAAAAGGGTGTTTTGCCCCTAGTTTATAGTGTAAATTATTCTTCGAGGACATCAAGGGAGCTTTGTGACTCTTGGTATCCAGGCTTGGTATATTTGTCTTAAAATAATGGTAACAACTTTGCTTAGGCCAATGCATTTTATGTGACTAGCTGTTGGAACAGCAATATTAAGTTAAAGACTCAATTGAAAAATGAGTCATCTTAAAACAAACAAAATTGGCTAGTTTCTCCAAGGCTTTGGTGAGTTAAAATAATTCTGCATCCGTGGTCATCCTCCCAGTCCTATAAACAGGATGAGGGAGCAGTGACGGTAAAAAAGGGAGCGCCAGTGTCTGGCGCGGGGTTGACAAGCAGACATATAAACAGAGTCTTGGGAGGAAGCTGTGTTTATAGCAACTGAAAGGGAAGCCCTAACCTCTGAAGTAAGTAGGGGATGCTGGTGCCTATAAATAGCCTGGCAGGTTATTTCTAACATTTGATAAAAACTATTCACCAATAAATATTTTCTATTATGTATTATAATCATTGGTTTGACACCCCTGCAGCTGTCTATTGTACTTAGAGTTTCTGCAGAAATAATTATAGACTGAGCAACATAACTTCCTACTGTATAAATAGCAATATGTTTCAAGCCACCGACTTATAGTACTAATACTCTGAAGGAGAAGGTGACAGAGTGTAAAAGTTAACTCGTTTAACTCCACTGCATCTGTAAAGGCCAGCATCAAATGCCTTTAAAAGTGTACCTTTTAAAGATCCTTGGTAGTTATTACCCTAGTTAAAAATATTTGTTGCGAAGAAAAGGTTAGACTAAGCAATGTTCTCTGAAACATTTAAAACAGCTGAAAATAAACATTTATGGATTGACTGATGTGATGTAGACACAGAAAGGTCTTGGACTCAAACCTTGTTAAGTTAATAAGTTAGGCTCCTGGGATACCTTCAACTGCATTCTAAAGGGACACATTAAAAGTTTTATTATAGTGGAAGCATGCCATGTGATGTCCCCAATGTTGAAGATATTAACTTTCATTTTATAAAATAAAAAGAGAAAATACCATCGAGTGGTTAACATTAAAGACTCTCGAGCTAGACTTTTTGGGTTTAAATGCTAACTCCATCATGTACTATCTCTGTAATTTGGAGCAAGTTATTTAAGGTGTCTGTATTTCTTCCTCACCTATAAAATGGAGACAATAATGACATTCATAGAACTGTTGTGAGGATTAAATTATGTAACATAATAAAACACCTGGAACAGTGCCTGGCCCATAGTAAGCATTCGTTTTACATGTCAGTTGCTTGGATTTTTGGTCCTTCAGAGAGAGTCAAATAGTTGTGGAATGAATTTCGATTGAGCAAGAAAACCTGCTGAAACAATGTTTGTATGTGGATGATTACTTTTCTGAAATTAAACCTGGTTCAGTGTCAGTAAAATTTTATGCTAAGTATCTTGTCTAAGGAATAAGACTTAGAAAACCTTGAGACTGGGACTGTGGTTTTTTCGTCATTTGACCCTGTACTTCCCATGACTTCTGAAGGAGAACAATAATTTCTTTGAACAGAAATCTCTCTGTTTCCATCTTAAGATGGAAAAAAAAAAAAAAAGAAAAAAATCACCCCAAGCCTAATTAAAACAATTTCAAAAGATTTTTGTTTACAGTGTGAATAATATTTAAGTATCTGTTACAGAAAGTGTTTTCATAAGCGTGGAGGAGCCTCAAGGACAGAGAGAAGATCCGTAACCCTTTGTTATATACTTTTTTCATCTGCAGGGGTTTTACAAGGTTGACTTATGAAACTCACCAGTGCCCTCATCCACTCATAGTACCTAGAAAGCCTGTAGGGAATGTTTCCACACTGGGGCTGTCCACTGGCCTTTCTTAATAAAGGAAATTAAACTGATTTATGATAGCACATGAGCTCAGATGCTAGAGAGTAAATGAAAAAGATTTTGAAGATATTTGTGTGTTCATATCTCAGGAGGCTATGTAATTAGTTCCACTCTGATTACCTTTAAATGATATGACACTGACATTGAAATGGAAGATTCCATTATTTAGCAACCATTATCTAAACAATGATAACAGCAAAACTAAAAATGAATGTTTACCTGACATTTATTACATTCTGGCAAGGTTCTATGCTTTACATGTTAGGCATTACTGGATTCATCCTCCCAACAACACTGTAAGTACCATTATTAACTCAGTCCCAGAGCCTGGGTGGCGGGAACCCATAAGTTAGAAAATACTTGGTAGAGTCAGTGGTGCTGGAATGTATTCAAAGGCATAAGATGATTTAGAGATCACAATGTCTGGATCAAACCCAGATGCTATGACCCTGTATCTCCTGACCCAGCATTTCTCCAGCTAAAGAATTTCAAAATGTGAAGGAGAATAGCTCCTGAATATAGATTTTTTTTTTTTAAAGATAAGGTACTGTTCTATTTATTTAGTCCACTTTGCCAAAACTGTTTTCTATCAGTATTAGGAAAGCATGCAGTATAACTCAGTGATTTTTAAAAAAACAAAAAAACAAAAAGTTCAGCTTGTTTTATGGCTGTGTGCTAATTCCTGATGCAGTAGGAGTCTTTTTTCTCCACAGGAACTGTATTCTGTGAAGCAAATCTTTCCATAATCTCTCATACTGCCCCACAAATCCTGAGTGAATTACATACTTTCATTACAGCCCTCCCTCCTCCACATTCTCCCAACCCTGGAAAAATAGCCTACTTTTCTGCAAGGGAAAGAAAAAGAGGCCGTTAGCGTGTGTCTGAAAAGAGTGAAGGAATTATCGAGCTACTTACAAGCTCTGCACATGTGGAATCAATATAATTTTCCATCACATGGTTCAAAAATGTATTCAGATTATGTGGTTTTGAAATGCTAAACTTTGGAATTTAGTTGTTAATAGGAAAGTTTTTAGGATAGTTTGCCTACCGAGTGCCATTATTGAATTTGAATAGCAAATTGTTTATAATCATACACAAACAATCTTTATTTAGGTTTTACCCATGTTTCCTGAAGGGCAGGGCAAGTTCTGTGTATATCATTCCTCTCTGTCTACTGGGAAGGTCAGGATTACAGACAATTAGAAGAAAGTCAGGGCATGAACAGATCTCTCTATGTATTCCACTAGTCTCCTGTTTTGATATTTATCCATGAATTTGAAGTCACATCTACCTAGCTATCATCTGATTTCTATGCAAGATTTTTCGTAAAGAATATGACAGTGCTTAAAAATATGTGAATTTTTAAATAAGACTTTTGAAACAATAATATAAAGGTAGATCAGTGATTAATATGGAATTAGATATCTACAAGAACTCCTGAGATGCAGCACTTCAAAATATAGTTGAACTGGGTTAAAATATGTAAATTCCTTAAAGTCAATGAAATGTAAAGTTACATTTCAGTTATGTGCCAAGCAAGGTCCATATAACTGGTCCAGTATAAACTTTTCACATGTGTTTATAATAGTGAGGCTGACAGTAGAAGAGATGAACGTGGAATTACTATTAGAATAACAATTTACATTTCTGTCAAATGCCCTCATGTAGGTAATATCTTGATTTTCATTAGTTAGATATTATTCCCATTTTACAGATTAGAAAACTTAGGCATATTAGAGCATAACAGATACAGTACATGGAAGATAGCATCATCTAATGGAAACAGGGTGAGAGGATGGACTTTGGGATCAGACAGATTAAAAATCCCAGTCCCACCCCTTAATGCCTACATGATCTATGGAAATATTATTTGGCCTTCATAGGCTTCATTTTCATTATCTGTGAAACTGGGATAATTCTGTTGACTTTACAGAGTTGCTGTGAGGGTCAAAGGCAATAAAGGTATGTAAAAAGCTTAGTTTAGCTTTTTCTTGAAGATATGGAGCTTGATGCTGGGAGACTCCAAACAGAGTGCTTCATGAATATTTGGTTGAGGTCTCCATTTTGCCTTTTGCCATGTCAGGACATGCATTTCTGGGCCCTGTTGCCAAAGCCATAGAGAGGCCCTGCTAAGACAGGAGCAAAGTGACTTCTGCCCCAGATAAAAATTATTGCCTTCCTGATGCATTATTACCCTCACCTGGATTTAGCCATCATTATTCCTAAATAGTAACAATCTGCAAATGTATTTGTACAGTAAGAATTGCATGGTCCTGGTACCTCTATTTTACACACATTCCTTTTAGGGATTTTGTGGACACATGTGTTCACCAGCTGTAAGAAATTGCTCTATCCACATAAAGAATGATCACCCACAGCATGGGTTTACTGGTCTCCCCAATGTGTGAAGTTAGGGCTATTTGTTTGTGACATGCTCACATTAACTCTCTTTAATGTCTGCGAATGAGGAAGATGACTGATGTTTGTTCATGCCTAAAATAGAGAAGTGGAGGAGTGGGAAGGAAAATTATTTGTGCAACATGACACAGAAAGTCCTTGATGAAGCAGGAATGAGAGCCTGAGTTTCTGACCTCTTAATTCCTTTCCTGTCTTCCACAGACAATGATGCTTCTGCAGCTCCTGGGCAGGCAATTGCACCTTCATTCTTTTGCACACTTACAAGTGTATTTTCCAGGGAATCCACTGCAAGGGCCTCCACCCACCTACATACAACTTATATTTAGCTCTGATGACAGGGGTTTGCTTGACCTGACCAAAATCAAAGGAGAAGTGAGCCTATTGGGGCCTAGACAGGGCAGGAAGAAGCTCAAAGAACTGGCTCTATAGGAACTACAGAAAAATCTCTGACCTTGAGGTCCCAAATCTCTGACCTTGAGGTCCTCAGAGAGAAGCAGCTCTAACCCCGATGATGACAGAGATGAATTAAAATAAAAATGCTTCCAAATATCTGTTGCCAGGAAGCAGATGACATGCTAAATTACTCTGCAGATTGACTACTTAATTCAGCGATTTCCTGAGTCAGGAGTTGCCAGAAGAGCCATTTTGTCCTTTCTGGCAAAAAAGCCGCTGGGATTGCTGTCTCCAGTCCTCTTTCCTCTGCTTCCTGCTGTAGGAAGGCCTGTTTCCTGCAGAGAGATGCCTGATTAGACAGCACTATTTTAGTAGGCAGAGGACTAGGTAACAAGTTAGGTCTTTCATTTGACATTGATTGTGGGCAGTGTGGAAGTCATGCGCGTCATAAAAATACAAGTCCTTTTAGAAAATGTAAACTAGTGATGAAAAGCAAATTAGACAAAGGAAATGTCTGAAAAGTAATATTGCAACATTTTCATCTATTTTATTTTAAATGTTTTGAAATGCCTGGTTTATTTTTGCACAAAGAGCCCTGCTTCAGTCCCAGTACAGTTTTTCAGAACTGAATTTTGAGTGATGAGATGAGTATTTGCCAAGTGAATATGATGCAGCTAAGCAGTCTGATGTCAGTGAGTGGTGACTTTGAGAAGACATAGCAGTTGGCTAGGGACAATTCAGTTGACCCTGAGCCAGAATGCACATTTTATAGAAACTGGTGGATAAGCTGTATCTCAGCTCCTGACTACTTTGCTGTACTCTGGAGTAGTGCCTCCACTTTCTCTCTAAAGTGGCTGAATAAGATGCATACAATCCAGCAAGGCTAAATAAATAAAAAGCTCAGAACATTCAGGCAAAAGGAAAACAAGAATAGGAGGCAAAATGGAACCACAAATGAATGGGTTCACAAAACATAGAGCAAAGATTTATTTCTTCTGATACTTGTTTGGCATCAATGTTGTGTGACCTTGGGTCAGTGTCTGTGTGCCCTGACCTCTCAGGCTGTAAGCATCTCAAGAGCAAGCCTTCTGCCATGGGCTTCTTTCAAGTTCGTTTCTTGTTCAGAGCTTTATTTGTAGCCTGTGCTGCTTAAATGTTTGCTAGTATTGACTGGTGATGGTTGAGTTTCTTCTTTTCCACAGGGTTCTACCTTGGATCCCCCAATATTGTAGCATCAATAAACATATCAGCAATTATTTCCAGAGTTGTTATTTTGGGTTACAGAGCATCTCAGGTTATTTGCATTTAAGCAAATTTGGAGTGATTTTGTTGAATAATTTGTTTTTAGATTTTTCACTCCAACAGCTGGGTGTTGGCTAGAAAGTCACCAGTTCCTAAAAGTGTTTGTGTAGAAGAAAAACATCTACTGGCCACGAGGTGTTGTAGAAGAAATTCCTTCCCTGGAGGAGAGAATGGCTAGTTGACTAGATGTTCCTTTTAAACTATCCCATCATATTTTTCCCTTGGCAATGAATTTGCAATGGAAGTTCTAAAACTTATTCTTATATTTGGTATTTCTTTAATTCCAAAAAAAGAATATAAATAAATATTTGACAGGTGGCTTTAAAGTTTCTGCTCTGCCCGGGTGCAGTGACTCATGCCTGTAATCCCAGCACTTTGGGAGGCCGAGATGGGCGGATCACCTGAGGTCAGGAGTTCAAGACCAACCTGGCCAACATGGTGAAATCCTGTCTCTACTAAAAATACAAAAATTAGCTGGACGTGCTGATGGGCGCCTGTAATCCCAGCTAATCGGGAGGCTGAGGCAGGAGAATTGCTTGAATCTGGGAGGTGGAGGTTGCAAAGAGCAGAGATTGCGCCACTACACTCCAGCCTGGGCGGCAGAGCGAGATCCTGTCTCAGATTCTGTCCACAGTTTCTACTGTGTACTTTTTTAGGGAATATTTTTCAGTAGGAGAATTATACAGGACTGACAGGTCACTGGCTGTATCATAAACTGATTTGGGGATTTGTTGTCACCTCTGCAAAAGAAGGTTAAAAAAAAAGAGAGAAAAAAATTGCAACTTTATCTTTGGCTTTTTTTCTGATAGCTCTGGTGAAAAGTTTAAGAGGGAAGTCATAGATACTAACTAAAATAAGGTTCTGGTAATACTTTTATCCAGGCATGCTATGTTACTTTATTAACATAGTTAAGAGATAATCAATTTTAGTATAAATCAATAATGAATAAAATTAATTATTCATTATATCCAGTGTATATTCAAATAAAGGAGGAAACATTTCTAAATAAAATGGATAGTTCAGCTTGCAAATATGACATGGATATAAATTTTATAGTGTCTTAACCTGCATTTTGAATTTCTTTCTTATTTGTATCTGATATTCTCCAGAGGACTAATTTAAACTAAAGAACAGGTCTCATCTGGAAGAATAAATGGAAAAACACCTTCTGAAAAAGGAAAGTAATTGTGGGAGGAGAGGAAGAACTTTCTACATATGAAATTGTATTTTAAAGCTATTTTATTTGTTTGTTTATTTATTTATTTATTTATTTATTTATTTATTAATTATTTTGAGACAGAGTCTCCCTCTGTTGCCCAGGCAGAGTGCAGTAACACGATCTCAGCTCACTGCAACCTCCACCTCCCAGGTTCAATCAATTCTCCTGCCTCAGCCTCCCTAGTAGCTGGGATTACAGGCACCCACCACCACACCCAGCTAAATTTTGTATTTTTTTAGTAGAGACGGGGTTTCACCATGTTGGTCAGGCTGGTAACTCCTGACCCCAGGTGATCCATCCTCCTCAGCCTCCCAAAGTGCTGAGATTACAGATGTGAGCCACCTAAATCAGTGTGGTGCTGACAGAAGTATAGACTGCTCAGTGAATCAAGATAGCCCAGAAATAGATCATACTATAAAAGATTATATAGTATATATCAAGGTGATATCACAAATCGCATTGGAAAGAGAATATCCAATAAATGATGTCAGAAAAATTGGTTATTTATTTGAATAAAAACCTCACTAGATTTCCATTTAATATCATATACCAAAATAAATCAAGATGGGTAAAATAGTTATACACTAAAAAGAAATCATGAAGCAAATGACAGAAAATATAGATTCTTATTTATTTGATCTTGTTATGGAATAAGATTTTTAAGAAAAGAAACCTCAAAGGGAAGGTTGTCACATTTGACAATGTAAATTTTAAAACATTCAGAAACTTTATATGTTTATTTAAAAATATGAATTGGGCCCGGCGCGGTGGTTCACGCCTGTAATCTCAGCACTTTGGGAGGCCGAGGAGGGCAGATCACCTGAGGTCAGGAGTTCGAGACCAGCCTGCTCAACATGGTGAAACCCTGTCTCTACTAAACATAAAAAAAATTAGCCGGGTGTGGTGGCGGGCTCCTGTAATCCCAGCTACTTGAAAGGCTGAGGCAGGAGAATCGGTTGAACCCGGGAGGCGGAACTTACAGTGAGCCGAGATCACACCACTGCACTCCAGCCTGGGTGACAAGAGTAAAACTCCATCTCAAAACAACAAAAAAAAAAAAAAAAAAAAAAAGAAAAAATTCATTTTTTTTCTCGCTCTGTCACCCAGGCTGGAGTGCAATGATGTGATCTCAGCTCACTGCAACCTCCGCCTCCTGGGTTCAAGTGATTCTCATGCCTTAGCCTCCCAAGTAGCTGGGACTACACACACACATCACCACGCCGGGCTAATTTTTGTATTTTTTAGTAGAGAAGGGGTCTCACCATGTTGGCCAGGCTAGTCTCGAACTCCTGACCTCAGGTGATCCCCCTGCCTTGGCCTCCCAAAGTGCTGGGATTACAGGTGTGAGCCATGATGAACTGTGAGTCAATTAAACCTCTTTCCTTTAGAAATTATCCAGTCTTGGGCAGTTCTTTATAGCAGCATGAAAACAGACTAATACACGGGTTTTCATTATTGTGAACCATGAACACTCATACACACACACACACACACACACACACATATCCTGGTGAACACATGCAGACTTTCTCTTGAGTATATGGTTGTACTCAAGAGAAACTGAGTATATGTTTATGCTCAATGAAATTGCTGGATCAAAGGGTATGTGAGTGTTCAACTTTAGGAGCTAATGCTAAAATAGTCTAAATAGTTTTATCAGTTTTTACTCCTACCAGCAACTTTATGAAATGCCTTGTGGATGTACATCTTTTCCAACATGAGGTATTATCAGACTCTTCAATTGTTGCCAACCAAATGGGTACACAATAGTACTTCATTGTAGCATTAATTTATAATTCCTGATCACTGAGATTGAACATCAATTCATGTGTTTATTGCCCATATATGATTCTTCCTCTGTGAAATGATCATGTTTTTTGTCTATTTTTCTATTTGGTTGTTTGTGCTTTCCTTATTGACTTATTGAACTTTTCTATATACATATTTCTAAACAAATCCTAGTTGGTTGTGTATCTTTCAAATAGCTTCTTTCAGTTTATAATTTGTCCATTCTATTTAAGGTGTCTGTTGACAAATTTCTTAATTGTAACACCTTAATTTTAATAAGGTCACATTTGTGCAGGTTTTTTTTTTCTTTTGCTTTTAAAAGTTAACTTGTTGTGTGTTTCATATATTATTTCCTACTCCAAAGGCTAAAAACCATTGACTGATAGCTCCTCCTAAGAGTTCTAAACATTGATTTTTGACATTGAGAGAGAGAGAAATGTTTTCTTTTGCTTTAATGCAAGCCAAGTTTAACACTGGTACTTCAAGATCCAGAGTAGTGTCAGTAGTGTCTGACAGAATGCAGGAGAAAGAGCAGCAGGGCCTTACAATATAAGGTACCCAGTAAGGGTGGTAATGTTTTCCTGTGGTACACAGGTGACAGGGCCCTGATTAGGAGTAGAAGAAAGAATTACATCCCGATTCAGTAACTTAACAGTTTTCCAACCAGATTTGATTATGTACTCCTAGAAACTCCCCGAACAGCCAGGTGATATGTAAAGGGCCTGAGTCTTTTCGACAGTTGGGAGAAAATACCACTGATTGGACTACATTATTAACAAACACCATTGGGAAAAAACTGAATTACATTAATTACAGAGATATGTCTGTTTCTCCAAGTTCAATCGTTGAAGCCCAGTTTTCCAGTATAAGGGAATTCAGAGGGGAATTTCTCCTACATGTTTCAGTCTCTTGCAAATGCTCCCTGCTGTGTATTATTGTAATAAGAATAATTTTATAGGCATCTGTTATTTTAGGTGGGAAAATGATAATTTTCTGGCTATCTTCTAGAAGTCTCTTTCCTTATTTATTTTTTCCTCTATGGTTGTACTCTGTTTCTGTTACAATAGATAGTTAAACATGAGTAGGGCAGAGAGGTGCCCCCACCACCAGGAATGTCAGGCAATCATCATGTGGTGGTCAGGTGGTTGTTAAACTGTCTCTCTAAAATAATATTGGGTTGGTGCAAAAGTAATTGCCATTTTTGCCATTGGAAGTAACGGCAATTACTTTTGCACCAACCAAATAATTGGTTGCAGCCAGTGCCAGGGGAAAGGCAGTCTCCTAATAGATTAACAAAACATCTAAAGTTGGTGATCGGCAGCTTCCTGACAAGATCTCAGGAGTTGGCCAAGTGGGCTCACGCATGCGCACTAGGGAGCAAAATGGGAGCGTTTAACTGGCATATGACCATCCTCTGGAAACATTCCATTGGTGAAAGAAGAACTACTCAAGTGAGCATGTGCACAACCCTAGTAAACACACCACATGCGGCCCCTCCCAAGCGCTGGCAGGCCACTACGCATGCGGACAGCCTACTCCAAGGAAGACTTACGGGAGAAGAGACGCAACCCCTGGAAGCATGCGAACGTATGAAACCCCAAGTGAAAGGCTAAAGCACACACTTGAATCTCTCAAGTTGCTCATTTGGCCCTCTTCCAGGTACTGTGCTTCTTTTCACTCCTGCTAAAAACTTTCGAATAAGCTTTCACTCCTCCTCTAAAACTTTCTTCAGACTCTCCCTCTGCCTTATGCCCCTTGGTCGAATTCTTTCTTCTGAGGAAGCAAGAATTGAGGTTGTTGCAGATCCGTATGGATTTGCCGCCACTAATATTTCTTACTACCTATGTCCTTTTTCCATTTCTTCCTCTGCTTCCAGAGTCACCTAAAATATCAGGGGCAGCAGGTGGAGTTGTAATCTCCTTCTATATTAGTAAGGCAGGGCCAGTGGCTACACTTACTTGTTCACATATATGCATTGTTTTGCAAGTACTGGTTGCGATTCAAGTTGCAACAGGTGTCCATGAGTGGGCTCTGGGCTTCCTGCTACAGGATTTGTTTCTGTCACACTTTGGACAATAGTTGTGGACACTGGCATTGGGAAATATAAATAATAAAGATTAGGGTATGATTAAATATTCCCAGACTTTAAAATAGCATTTGTATGCACTAATAACTTCCTGTTATATGAAAGACTGCTTATGACATCCTTATAAAGGCAAAAGCCCTTCTTCACATGTTAGCCTTTGTAGTCAGGCAGCATGCTTCTGATCTGTGCAACAGGTAGTCAGGACTGCTGCAGCCCCTAGAAATTCGTGTGCTCTGGGGAAATTTGGTACTAAGAAGTGAGGATTCTTTGCAATATAATTTTACAATGTAAAAGAGTCCTCTGTGTCTGATTATGTCATATGGGGATGATATTTTGCAAAAAGACAGTAAAAAAAATTAAAGGCAGTAAGTCAACCCTTAAGCATGTATTAGATGTTGTCATAAAATAGGATTACCATCCCATTTCTATTAGATCTTGAATTAACTCTTGAGTTACTAAAAACCAAGGCTAAAATAAGGTCAATTTCTCTGGCAAGGATTTGGCCCTTGGGTTAGGTTATTCTTTTTTTTTTTTTTTCCTTTAATTTTACCTCCTCTGTGGACAGGGTTAGGGTCTTCCACAGAAGAAGAAAAATATTTAGCTAATACATAAATGATGAGATACACAACATCATTAGTGGTCAGGGAAAGCAAATCCAAACTACAACAAATACTATTTTTTTTTTTTTTTGAGATGGAGTCTCCCTCTGTCACCCAGGCTGGAGTGCAGTGGCACAGTCTCAGCTCACTGCAACCTCTACCTCTTGGGTTCAAGTGATTCTCCTGCCTCAGCCTCCCAAGTAGCTGGGACTATAGGTGCCCACAACCACGCTTGGCTAATTTTTGTATTTTTAGTAGATACAGGGTTTCACCATATTGGCCAGGCTGGTCTCGAACTCCTGACCTTGTGATCCACCTGCCTCGGCCTCCCAAAGTGCTGGGATTACAAGTGTGAGCCACCACACCCGGCCAACAAATACTATTTTATACTTAGATTGTAGGCAAAAATTTTAGTGTCTGATATTATCAAGTATTAGAAATGATTAAGAATCAACAGGATCTCAATACTGTTGATAGGTTCATGTATTGGTTTGACATTTTCTCCTGGAGTTGAACATCTCCTATGTCTCCTACACCCCAGAAATACTGCCCCTGAGTAGATACTCAAAGGAAAGTTATATACCAATAACAGGATACAAAGATTTAAAATGTATAGTGGCAGTGTTTATTATAGAAAAAAAACCAAACAAACTAGGAAATAGCTCAAATGCCCATCAACAAGACTGGGGAATATTGTACATCAATCAAAAATAATGAACTACAGAGACATGAAACAACAGAGATGAATCAAAGTTAAAAAGAACAGAACTAAAAATATGTCCTTTATAGTTCATATAGATGCAACAAATACTACTTTAAAATGAATCAAGGAAGTAAGGAACACAGGATTCAGGATAATATTTATCCCGGATGAGCTGAGCTTGGGTTTGGGATGCCGGAGACTGTGGGGTTAGATGGAGTTTGTTGTCAAGGTTCTGGCCTTTGGTTTTGGTGGTGCGTTTGTGGGTAATTATGATAATTTTTTAGAGATAACTTACTGATAAACCAATAAAATCAGGCTATATATTATCAGTGATAAATCTAATTATGATCAATCCCATTCTCTCCACCTGAGTCTAGTGTTGAAGAGCAAAAACAAAGAACATTTTTTATTTCTGAGGTGAACCATATAGGAAATTTAGAAAGAAGTCAGAAGTACAGGGTTACGACAGGTTTAAAATCTGACTCTGCCTCTTACTCAATTCATCATCTTGAGCAAGTTACCTAACATCTTGGAGCTTCAGTTTTTTCATCTGTGAAATGCAGATTCCATTAGTGTTTTTATGATAGTGTCAGGAAGACAATTCATTAGGATCACACTTATAAAATGTAATGAATTTAGCACAGTGCCTGGGACAGGTAAGCATGATAATATTATCAATAGTAGTTTCAGTAGTCTCATATTACTTGGACTGATTAAACATTCAGCTTCTCCTTTATGTAGTTCTGTTCTAATTTACAGGCCTTTCCTAGTTCTTCTAATCACTGTATTCTATTTTCAGTTTTTATTCCCAGGTTAGGCTTGAGTCTCCATCCCATGCCAACTTTGGAGAAGAAAGATTCTTCCCTGTTTGAACTGCCGATCCCTTCCTTTGGCTTCTTGCTGTCTCTAAATCTGCAGACCCTGTGCAAATGGAATCCGCTGAGAAGGCTTTGACTATATAGGGTGCTGGCAGATGCTTACACTTTCTTATTTAGGCAAATTGGACAATCACAGAAATGCAAAAATGGGAAAGATAGTATGGCTTTTGACAATGTAAGTGTGGAAAATAAAACTGTGCTGGCTGAAATGGTTTCTTTCTGTAGGTATAATACTTCTTTTAAAAAGTCTGACAGAGCTCATATATGGCAAAAAACCATGTATCTCCACATTTTTCTCCATGCCAGTCAGAAACAATGCTAAATAGAGACTAGATTTTCTATCTAGTGATACAACTTTGATCTAAATAACTTAGTATACTCTATACTTTTTAATAAACATTAAAATACAGATTAAAATAATTCATAGATAATAGTGTTGTATAACTGTAGCTATATAGTTATGTAAAATTACAAATAAGATTTTTGTACTGAAATTTTAACCCACGTGCAAAATGGGATATTAATTATATTTTTTAATAGTGTGAAGTTCCAAATGAGAAAAGATCCTATGGTGAATGGCAAAATCATATGGCAAAAATGAAAAGGAATAGAAAATTATATATATTTTTAAAGAATCATCTTTTTGTAGTTGCTGGAATTTTATTGTTGCATTAAAAAAAATTTTACGTTAAACTAAAAGATGGCAGTTTGCCCTGGAAAAAGGCGAATAAAGAAACTTCTAAACTGCAGTAAAACAAAAGTAAAAAAAAAAAAAAAAACTGTATTATAGAATTTTTTCCATTTATCTGTAAAAATCCACAGTTAAACTACTTCAAAAGAAATTTCATGAGACCTCTGCCCTTGGCTCTGTGTGATTTCAATTGAAAATGGCTGTCAGTAATGGTTACGGAATTGTGGAGCACAGGAGATGCGTCCTGAGACTGGATGGAGATCAGAAAATGTCCTAGTTTTCAGAAATGGGAAGAAGTTTAGACTCTTCAGTCCACAAAACAGAAAATTTGATATTGATGCTGAAAAAACTCTGAAATATATTGTCATGATGAGGCCATCATGGGAAGAGGCCATCACTAAAGTCAGAACGAGATGAATAATAGAGAGGGAAGAGGCCATCACTAAAGTCAGAATGAGATGAATAATAGCTCCCTTGCCAGATCTCATTTCCTTTTGATAGGGCCACTGAGCTGCCAGATGAAGATGGTCTCTTGATGACTCTGCAGCTGGGTGGGAGGGCAAATATGTTGGAACCCAAAATAACTTGACAGGATGGAACAATGGACCAAATCTAACAGGATAAAAAGTAAAAGGGAGATATATAAAGGTTGCCCTCAGTTCCAGAAAATTAGCAACACAAACACAGGAGGGGTGGGCAGATTGCAAATCCCACTGGTGGGCTTCCACAGTTTGCATGCTGCATACAGGTTCCTGGCTGAGGGCTTGAGTAAGGACTCTGTCCATACAAAGACGGCACCTCTTCCTAATTTGCAGAAAGGTGCCATAAAGCAGAAAGGTGTATGCTTGAAAAAAATGCAAGTTAAGGTTTTTAACTAGGAACTCAGTGAATGACTGCTACTGTGTGGTTGCCAAGAGTTGGAGAGTGCATTCCCCAAAGCACCATGTCTGAGCAAGGGTGGTTAGTGTCTGGTTCAAGCTGAGCTGGACATATTGAGAGTGGAGAAAAGAACAGTAGTAAATTAGGGCACAACAGAAGAGAAAGGTGAAAATCTGGAAACTATGACTTTTTTTTTTTTTTTTTTTTTTAAGACAGAGTCTTGCTCTGTTGCCCAGACTGGAGTGCAGTGGTGTGATCTCAGCTCTCTGCAACCTCTGCCTCCCGGGTTCAAGCGATTCTCCTGCCCCTCAGCCTCCCAAGTAGCTGGGACTACAGGTGCGTGCCACCATGCCCAGCTAATTTTTGTATTTTTAGTAGAGGCAGCGTTTCATCATATTGACCAGGCTGGTCTCAAACTCCTGACCTCGTGATACGCCCTCCTCAGCCTCTCAAAGTGCTGGGATTACAGGTGTGAGCCACTGTGCCCGGCCAGAAACTATGATTTCTGAGGAATAGTGAAAAGAGAGAATGTTTAACCTGCAAAATGGAAGATGTAGAATGGTAATGAAATTAACCATGGATTCAAGATGCCAGCAAGCAAGCACATCAAAGGCCAGAAAGAAACTAAGGAAGACTTTTTTATTTGCTTTTTTTTTTTAAGAGTCTACCATTTGAAATTTAGAAAGAAAATATCAAATGTTTTTATGACGAAATTCAGAATCTTAGTTTTTTTCTCCTATTTTATAAATTGGTAATTTAAAATTTTGAATGACATATTGCCTGAAAGGCAGGGAGCATCATCATTTTTTAAAATGCTTAGGTTTTTAAAGTCTTAAGCTCATACAAGATACAGAATTTTTCATCAATTTTACTTGTCCAAAAATGGAACAGAAAATGCAATGTTGTGATGCAGTTTAGTTCCTTGTTGCTAGGGTGGTTGAGGCTGAGAGCAGGCGCTGATCCTCGGATGTGACAAAAAGACGATTTGTTTTTGTAGTTGCTGTAGTGTGGGGCTCGATGGCTTTTAAGATCCCTTCTCATCTGTGCTCCTATGATTCTGAGAAAAAGCAATTTTCCATAAGAAAGAGGAAAACTGAGATTACCAATATTATTGCCCTTTCATGACGAACTTCAGAAATGAAGAGAGAAGTGTAATACTCGTTATACAAGAATCTGGAATGCATTCAATATTTTCTTCTTTTTAAGTGATTTACTAGTGGTGTTTTCATGAATTCCCTTCTTAGGACTGGAGTGTCAGTGGTTAAGGCTTGGGACCTAATACTGAGAGTTCCTTGGTTTGATCTTGGTAAGAGCTCGTTAGCTCTGAGAGGTTTGATGTACCTCAGTGCAAGCACATCACTATTTTATGATATAAACTTTATTGAAAACTGCAACCTTCTTCACTGAGCATGTGCAGAGTGAAAAGTAGGCAATGGAGGGTGGGTGGATGAGTTACGATTTATCTTTCCTGCTAAAAAAGCAGTGCAAAATCTTGTCCTCTGTATATTTGTTGGGTATCTGTAACATCTCACGTTTATTCTCATCACAATGAGACTATCATCCAGAGGTCACCTTCCTTTTGAATGGACCTTGGGTTTATTTTGCAAAAATATTAGATATGCATTTCTTGATGCCACTAAAATTAAAAAAAAAAGAAAAATGTATATACTGGAGGATGAAGAGGTTTCTTGTTTCTCAAAAATTATTCACATGTAATGAATTGTCTAATAGAGGAGAATTTGATTTTCCTCGGTTACATCCTTGTTCAATTTATTCTTGGGGGGAGGACAGAATAGCTGATGAGATAGCAATGAAAGCAAAAGACAAAGCCACCCAGAGCTTTCCATGCCCTAAATATGCTCTTGCCTCTATTACTTGCTTGGTTCTTAATCTCATTCTGGGCTATTCTGGGAACATGGGGAGGAAATCAGCTATGAAGTAACCTGTATTGTGTAATACCCTTATTCTAGTGAGACAAAATAAAACATATAGCAAAAGCAGCCTTGAAGAACAAGAAAAATCACATCAGAGAAGCCTGAGGATGTGCATGGATGAGGAAAGAGGCTGTCATACCCACTTAGTTTTGATAATTTGCATTACATTTCTCTACAGCAGGCTTCTTAGCATGGATTGGCAGGGCAACGGTGGGTTAGTATCTGGGAATACTTTTCTGATTTTCATAAGTAATAGTCATGATCTTGACAAACAGCCTGAACTCCTTGCTATTGGCCAAAGGTCAGGGAGAACTGAACTTCACAGCAAAGTTACCTGGAACAAACAGGGTCACTGGTACTTTCCACATCAGAGGAGCAAAGTCAAAGGTGGGGGAACTTTGAGATGATAAGCTGTTCCTCCAAAGTCAAGGAGTATTAGATAATACAACAGCAGGGTGGGTGGGGTGTCTTCTAGGCACAGCATTCTCCATTGTTGATTGATTCTACTCTTTCACCTTACAACTAGCAATGTTCAATGCCATTTTGTGCCAAGCACATAAAATCTTACCATGTAAGTGAAATAAATCACTAGTGTTTGTATCTAGACGACATATTGTTAGGTAACATGAACCTTGAACCTTTATCCCTTAATCTAAGTAGAGCTTCGCCTCTAGACCCACATGAAGAGTTACATAACTTGCTGCTTAAGCCTCTTTGCACATTGTTTGTTGATCCAGGTCATCACCGTGGTTACCTCCTCAGCTTGGGCATTACCTAGAGCTCTGTAGGAGGAGCTATATGGGATTTACAGGTCCTAGACTCTATGTTCTAGCACTGGTCAGCAGCCTTTTTAGTTCTGGGCATGTTGCAATAAGAATTACTGAGGATCTGGAATAAAAACATGAAGAAGCATTTGAGAGAACAAAAGGCGAGAGGGAGAGGGATAGGGAGAAGAGAAGAGAGCGGGAGAGGGAGGAAAATAGAGAGAAGGGGAGAGGTAAGATAGTGGGGGAGAGAGGAAGGGCAATGGAAGCAATAAAAGAAACAAAATATGACCACAATAAGATGCAGCTACTGAGATGCACCAGGGGTTTCTCAGTGGATAGACTCGAGCAGTTAAGATACGACAATTCAAATGAATTCCCAAGTGATTCCTGCACTCTGGAATGTAGTTGCTCAGGGATTTAGGAGCATTCCAGGGGTTCTTTATCAATTAGGTCAAACATATAAATTCTTTCCACATAGCTAAACAGTGGTTATATGTAAGGCTCTGAAAGCAAGTCAGATTTCTTTTCCTTAAGGAGATAAGCTTCGTCCTTGGGATATCTCTCTAGTTACAGATATGATTCTTGACATTCTTTCCAGGATCATGGGTGAGGCTGTGAAAACAAAGAAAGCATGTGTTATGTGACAAGATGCTCCTCTGAAGACTGACAATTTTACTTGAGAATCAAGGTATTAATCAAGTCTATAAAGGAAAAAGATGAGTGTATATACACATACGTATGTATATATGTGTGTGTGTATATGCATATATATAATTTAAAAAATACTAGAGCTTTAGATGTTTGCAGGAAAGAATATAGTTTAGGAAGAAATGTTTCAAATGCTTGAAAATGCAGTGTAATGAATTAACTGCGAGCTTCAACTTTTATTCAGTCTTTCCTTGCATCTAAACATAATAAATGAAGGTAGACTCTTAACGTGAGAAGAATTTCTTTCTTGGTTGAGGAGCTCCTGAAATTGAGGAAGGGAAAGGAGAAACTGCAGATCCCCATTACGCGAAGCCTGGGGTTGGAGTGGGCAGTGGAATTAGTCCTGTTCTGCGTTCAGACAGGGACACAAGTCACAGCTCTAGCTCCCTCCCAGGAAGAAGGTGGAACATTCTGGGAGCACAGTGAGAAGAGAAGGGATAAGGATGGGTGCATAAGGTGGAGAGGGAGCAGCTTCACAGAGCATTGTTCTAAGTCCCCCCATACTGTGCCTGGGATTACTATGAATTCCTTCACTACTGATGGTCACAGCAAGAAGGTTGTCAAGCCACTGAATATTTGCATTTGGACCAATGCAAAGATAGGATGTTTCCATCTGAAGATTCACTTTTTAATAGATAACTTTACATTTAGCTCTCAGATCTCCATGTGCAGCATCAAAAAGCTTTAAGTAAATTGCTGTGGAACGTGTCTTCAGTGAAATAGTACAGAGGTCTATAAGGCACTACTGTTTCATCTTTGGAAAGTAAAAGTGACAGGTGAGACAGTAAATCTATAATCCATCCTTTATTCCTCCTCTCCCGTCAAATGTACAACCTGGCCACACCAATGTGCATTTCATACTTATTTCCAGTGTCTCCTCTCTCTCCCTCCTGACTCCCACTGCCCTAGTTTTCATCCTCTCTATTCCAGACAGATATACCATGAAATAGCTGTTGAATGTCTGCCTTGTGTATTATCCTATGCTCTGTGCTCAAATAGAGTGAGAAAAGATACACATGGGTGCCTGCCTTCATGGAGCTTATAGTTTCCGTGGGGAAAACAAAGTGAACAACCAATTACACAATTCATTATTACAGTGGTGAAGAATGCATTAAAGACAAAACAAAGGGTGCTAGAGAGCATACCGTGCCCCCAACATTCTTCCTTTAGAAGTTAATATATGGGCTGAGCTTTGAAGCATAGGTAAGAATTAACTTGGTGTAGCAGATCACGAGGTCAGGAGTTCGAGACCAGCCTGGCCAACATGGTGAAACCCCGTCTCTACTAAAAATACAAAAATTAGCCAGGCCTGGTGGGGGGCGCCTGTAATCCCAGCTACTTGGGGGACTGAGACAGGAGAATCACTTGAACCTGGGAGGCAGAGGTTGCAGTGAGCTGAGATCACACCACAGCACTCCAGCCTGGGCAACAGAGAGAAACTCTGTCTCAAGAAAAAAAGAGTTAACCTGGTGTAGAGAGAAGCTTTGGGCACAGGGAGGAGCATTCCAGGTAGTCCTTCAGTATGAAGGAGAGCTGGAGAAGCTAAGAATGACAATGATGCTGGAGCAAGAAAAGAGGCAAGAAAAGCCCAGTCTGATGGGGGAGGCAGGGCTAGAACCCACAGGACCTCAAAAGTTGGGAAAAGGATTTGGTCTCTTCTTGAACAATACACAGTCATTCTTTGGAGATCAGTTCATGCATTTTCTCCACCAGGCAGCTTTCTTTGATGCCCTCACTTCCTCCCGACCTCCCCTCACTGGACTGTGTTTGGTGCCCATGGTCTAACATTGCACAAAACACACTACATAATGCAATTAATCTCCATGTGTGTGTCTATTCTGCATTTGGTGGTGAGCTTCATGAGGTCAGGAACCACATATTACTCATCTCTATATATCTCCATATTAAAGCATTCCCAATATTCTGCTGAAGGGAGACATTTTAATGTCATTAAACACATAACTATCATCCTATAGCCCTATAGTTTCTCCTGTAACTATGAAGGAAAAATCATGAAAGATAGAACAATCGTTGGTGTCAGTGGGTAAACATAATTCTTCAGAGTATTTAGTGAAGTATGACATTCATTTTCACTCATGAAACTAAAAAATTGTGCATGAGAGATACTAGGTGCTAGACCAGACCAGGGAAGAAAAATACACTGAATAAGAGTCATTATGCCCTCGTGGCCTCTCCCCCTGCTGTTGGCTGTCACTATGACAGGCTTCTTCATGTCACCTGTGTGTTCACTCAGAATCTCCCTCAGCACTGGCTTTCTAGTGGCCACCACTAACTTCTGCAGATGAGACCTGTTGGCCGGGTGTGCCTGGCGTTGAGTCAGAGAGCCTGGGGTCATTATTCACATACCTTGAAAGAGCCCCTGTGTCTTCTAAGTGGATTAAAAATGGCCCCCTTTTTTTTCCCTCGAAAATCAAAGAAATAATGAACTTAATCTGTGCTGTAGACCAAATGGGCCTAAGGGATATTTACAGAACATTTCATGCAAGAGCTGGAGAATACACATTCTACTCCTCAGCACATGGATTGTTCTCAAGAATAGGCCATGTTTTAGATTACAAAACAAGTCTTAAAAATATTTTTTGAATGAAATTATGTCTAATATCTGACTGCAGTGGAATAAAACTAGAAATTAATAACAAGGAATTTTGGGCTGGGTGCGGTGGCTCACGCCTGTAATCCTAGCACTTTGGGAGGCCGAGGCGGGTGGATCACGAGGTCAGGAGACCAAGACCATCCTGGCTAACATGGCGAAACCCCATCTCTACTAAAAAAAATACAAAAAATTAGCCGGGTGTGGTGGCGGGCGCCTGTAGTCCCAGCTACTCGGGAGGCTGAGGCAGGAGAATGGCGTGAACCCCAGAGACAGAGCTTGCAGTGAGCCGAGATCGCACCACTGCACGTTAGCCTGGGCAAAAGAGCGAGGCTCGGTCTCAAAAATAAATAAATAAATAAATAATGAGAAATTTTGGAAACTATACAAACACATGGAAATTAAGTGATATGCTCCTGAATGAGCAGTGGGTTAATGAAGAAATTAAGAAGGTAATTAAAAAATTTTTTTGAAACAAATGCTAATAGAAACACAGCATTCCAAAACCTATAGGATATATCAAAAGCAGTACTAACAGAAAAGTTTATAGCTATAAGCACCTACATCAAAAAAGTCTCTTCTTAGATGAAAAAAAATTAGAAATCCTTCAAATAAATAACCTAATGATTCATTCTAAAGACTAAAAAAGCAAGAGCAAACCAAATCCAAAATTAGTAGAAGAAAAGAAATAATAAATATCAGAGCAGAAATAAATGAAACTGAAATGAAAACAACACTAAAAATAAAAAAAAAAAATGAAAAATTTGTTTTTTGAAAAGATGAACAAAATTGACAAACTTTTTTTTTTTGTTTGAGACAGAGTCTGGCTCTGTCGCCCAGTCTGCATTGCAGTGGCGCGATCTCGGGTCACTGCAAGTTCCCCCTCCTGGGTTCACGTCATTCTCCTGCCTCAGCTTCCCGAGTAGCTGAACTACAGGCGCCCGCAACCACATCTGGCTAATTTTTCTGGTATTTTTAGTAGAGACGGGGTTTCACCGTGTTAGCCCGGATCGTCTCTGTCTCCTGACCTCGTGATCCACCCGCCTCAGCCTCCCAAAGTGCTGGGATTACAGGCGTGAGCCACCGTGCCAGCCACAAAATTGGCAAACCTTTAACCAGACTGAGAAAGAAGAGAGAAGACCCAAATAAAATCAGAGATAAAAAAAGGGAGACAATTTCGAGATTAGCGTGGCCAACATGGTGAAACCCCGTCTCTACTGAAAATACAAAAATTAACCAGATGTAGTGGCATGCACCTGTAATATCAGCTATTTGGGAGGCTGAGGCACAAGAATTGCTTGAACCTGGGAGGCGGAGGTTCCAGTGAGCGAAGATCACCCCATTGCACTCCAGCCTGGATGATAGAGCTAGACTCCATCTCAAAAAAAAAAAAAAACCAAAAAAAACAAAACAAAAAAAACCAGGAGACATTACAAAGGATACTGCAGAAACTCAGTAGAAGCTACTATAAGCAACTAAGTGTGAATAAATTTGAAAACCTAGAAGAAATGGATAAATTCATAGACACATAAAACGTATCAAGATTGAGCCATGAAGAAATCCAAAACCTGAACAGACCAATAATAAGTAATAAGACTGAAGCCATAATAAAATGTCTCCCAGCAGAGAAAATTCACAGGTGAATTATAACAAACATTTAAAGAAGAACTAATACCAATCCTACTCAAACTAATCCAAAAAATAGAGGAGGAGGGATACTTCCAAACTCATTCTATGAGGCCAGTATTACCTGATAGAAAAACCAGACAGACACGTTAAAATTTTTTTTAAAAATGCGAAGAAAAGAAAACAACAGGCCAACATTCCTGATAAACATTGATGCAAAAATTCCTCAACAAAATATTAGCAAACCCAATTCAACAACACATTTAAAAGATCATTCATCAAGACCAAGTGGGATTTATCCCAAGGATGCAAGGATGGTTCAACATGTGCAAATCAACCAACGTGATACATCATATAAATAGAATGAGGGACAAAAACCATATGCTCATTCCAACTGATGCTGAGAAAGCATTTGATAAAATCTAACATCATTTTAAATAAAAATCCTCAAAAAACTAGGTATAGAAGGAACTTACCTCAATACAATAAAAGCCATATATGACAGACCCATGGCTAGTATCATACTAAATGGGGGGAAAACTGAAGGCCTTTCCTCTAACATTTGGAACATAACAAAGATGCCTACTTTCACCACCGTTATTCAGCATAGTACTGGAAGTCACAGCTAGAGCAATCAGACAAGAGAAAGAAGTAAAAGATATACAGATTGGAAAGGAAGATATCAAATTATCCTTGTTTGCAGATAATATGATCTTATATTTGGAAAAATGTAAAGACTCCATCAAAAAACTATGAGAACTGATTTAAAAATTTATTAAAGTGGCAGGATATAAAGTCAATATAAAAAATTAGTAGTATATCTGGCCAGGCATGGTGGCTCATGCCTGTAATCCCAGCAGTTTGGGAGGCCAAGGTGGGCAGATCATGAGGTCAGGAGTTTGAGACCAGCCTGGCCAACATGGTGAAACCCCCATTTCTACTAAAGATAGAAAAAATTAGCTGGGTGTGGAGGCGCATGCCTATAAGCCTAGCTACTTAGAAGACTGAGGCAGGGGAATTGCTTGAACCTGGGAGGCGGAGGTTGCAGTGAGCCAAGATTGTGCCATTGCACTCCAGTCTGGGTGACAGGGCGAGACTCCATCTCAAAAAACAAAACAAAACAAAAAGTAGCATTTTTATATGACAACAGTGAAGAATCTGAAAAAGAAATCAAGAAAGGAATTACATTTACAATAGCTATAAATAAAATAAAATACTTAGGAATTAACTACAGAAATGAAAGATTTCAACAATGTGAACTGTAAAATACTGATGAAAGAAATTGAAAAGGATATGAAAAAAATGGAAAACGATTCCATGTTCATGGATTAGAAGAATCAATATTGGTAAAATGTTCATACTACCTAAAGCAATCTACAGATTCAATGCAATCCCTATCAAAATACCAATAACATTCTTCACAGAAATAGCAAAAACAATCCAAAAATTTATATGGAACCACCCAAAATAGCCAAAGTTTTCCTGAGGAAAAAAAAGGGAAGGAATCACATTACCTGACTTCAAATTACGCAACAGAGCTGTAGTAAGCAAAACAGTATGATACTGACATAAAAACAAACACACAGACTAATGGAACACAATAGAGAACCCAGAAACAAATCCATACATCTATGAACCCATTTTTGACAAAGAGAACATACATTGGGAAAAGAGCTGTCTCTTCAATAAATGGTGCTGGGAAAACTGGATATTCATATGAAGAAGAATAAAACTAGCCCCCTATCTCTCATCATTTACAAAAATCAAGTCCAAATGGATTAAAGACTTAAATATAAGACCTCAAAGTATGAAATTACTAAAAGAAAGCATTGGGGAAACTCTCCAGGACATTGGATGGTGCAAGGATTTCTTGAGTAATACCCCAGCAGCACAGGCAACCAAAGCAAAAATGGACAAATGGGATCACATTAAGTTGAAAACCTTCTGCACAGCAAAGGAAACAATCAACAAAGTGAAGAGACAATCCACAGAATGGGAGAAAATATTTATGAACTGTCCATCTGACAAGGGATTAATAACTAAAATAGATAAGGAGCTCAAACAACTCTCTAGGAAACTATCCTAATAATCCAATTAAAGATGGGCAAAAGATTGAATAGACATTTCTCAAAAGAAAACACACACATGGCAAACAGGCATATGAACCAGTGTTCAACATCTTTGATCATCAGAGAAATGCAAATCAAAACTACAATGAGATATTGTCTCACCCCAGTTAGAAATGACTTTTATCCAAAAGACAGGCAATAACATATGCTGGTGAGGATGTAGAGGAAAAGGAACCCTCATACACTGTTAGTGAGAATGTAAATTGGTACAACCACTATGAAGAACAGTTTGAAGGTTCCTCAAAAAACGAAACATGGAGCTACCATATGATCCAGGCATTCCACTGCGAGGTATATACCAAAAAAAAAAAAAAAAAAAAAAGAAATCAGTATATTGAAGAGATACCCATACTCCCATGTTTATTGCAGCACTATTCACAATAGCAAGATTTGGAAGCAATCTAAGTGTCCATCAACCAAGGAATGGATAAAGAAAATGTTGTATGTGTGTATATATGAGATATATAGGTGTATGTATATGTGTATCTATCTTATATACACACATTTATATATGTGTGTGTATATATGATATATATGCCTATATATATGTATATATCATATATACACACAGCATTTAACAATAGAACTCTATATATGCAGAGTTCTACTCAGCCATAGAAAAGAATGACATTCTGTCATTTGCCAACAACATGAGGTCATTATGTTAACTGAAATAAGCCAGGCACAGAAAGGCAAACTTCACATATTCCCACTTACTGATGGGAGCTAAAAATTAAAACAATTGCACTCATGGAGACAAAGTTACCAGATGCTAGGAAGGGTAGTGTGGCAGGGTGCGAGGGGAAGGTTGGTGGGAGGAATGGTTAATGGCTACAAAAATATAGTTAGATAGAATGAATAATATCTGGTATTTGATAGCACACCAGGGTGACCACAGTCAACAATAATTGATTGCACATTTTTAAATAAATAAGAGTATAATTGGGTTGTTTGTAATACAAAGAAAAGATAAATGCTTGAGGTGATGGATACTCCATTTACTCCGTGTAATTATTATGTATTGTATGCCTGTAGCAAAATATCTCACGTACTCTGTAAATATATATACCACTATGCACCTACAAAAATTAAAAATAAAAAAATACAGTCCAGTCAGAGCAAAATAGCCATCTGACTTACTCAGATTTTCTGAGTAAAATATAATGAACAGTGTTCAGCATTTTGGTCTATGCTGTCCATATCCCAGACAGTGTATCTTTTGCTCACATTCTTTGTTCCTGCCCTTGTCCTGTTATAGAAAAACTGGGGCTGGGTGCGGTGGCTCATGGCTGTAATCCCAGCACTTTGGGAGGCTGAGGAGGGCGGATTGCTTGAGGTCAGGAGTTCGAAACCAGCCTGGACAACATGATGAAACCCCGTCTCCACTAAAAATACAAAAAGTAGCTCGGCGAGGTGGCAGATGCCTGTAATCCCAGCTACTTGGGAGGCTGAGGCATGAGAATCGCTTGAACCTGAAAGGCTGAGGTTGCAGTGAGCCAAGATCGTGCCACTACACTCCAGCCTGGGTGACAGAGCGAGACTCCGTCTCAGAAAAAAAAAAAAAAAAAAAAGGAAGGAAGGAAGGAAAGAAGAAAAACTGATCTTCACATATCTTTAGTTACTAAATAACTGGATATTTTTAGGCATTTCAATGAACTGAGACAGATATGCCGGTGGACCCTGTGTACTTTGTACTTTGATGCTCTGCTATACTGGTCATTTGAATATGCAAGACAGGGATCCTGCCTCTTGGTTATAGCCAAGTGAAAAAGTAGATGTACATCTATATTACAGAATCATTTCACATAAGCCAATTATTGTCCAAAAGAGAGCTGGTTATATGTGGACATCTAAGGGTATTGTCTCCTTGAATGAAACTACATAAAAATATTTCCAGTGTCCAGTACTTTATAAACGGTATGTATGTGGATAGCTAATCTTACAAGGGGATGATTTTCTCACTAGGTTTTTAAAAAATTTGTTCCCCATATACAATAATGCATAGCCTGATTTGTACCTTTGGAAGACATGTTTGAGAGATGGAGGTAACAGTGGTAACTTTCCTTCTGAACAGATTGTGTGCTCTGTGTATCTGTAGATGCCCTGAGGCTGAGGTTTCTTTAAAAATTAATTTTAACCTGCTTGAATGCTTACCCTCCCACCATCCCCTGTATGGCAAGTTCTTCATGGTGCTTTTCCAAAGGAAATCCATGATTGTGATATGATGTGTGTTTGTTTATGTGATAGGAAAGAAAAGAAATATATAAAGACAAGAGGAACAAAATTTATCTTAAAAGATATTTATTTTCTCAGAAACCATATTTAGATACAAATATAAGTAATATATCAATCTATTGTTCTTCTGGTCAAAATTAATCATTCTGTCCTTACCTACATTGTACTTTCTTAAACCTATATTTATTATCATAATCTGATGTGAAATATTATTGTATGTGTCTTTCTAGTACACTTAATAGGGATTCCTTGGAAAGTAGGGACCATGTCTGAGTGTTTTCACCCCCGGATATTTAGCCAGTGCCCATGGTAGATGATCAGTTATGATCTCTTGTCTTGAGTTCAGCATTTCAGACCTTCAGAGAAAACTAGCTCTCAGGGAGGACAATTCCATTTTGGTTTTCTAAGAAGGACTGTGTTCAGGAGATTAGGATTAGAGCCACAAGAAGAATCTTTTTGTATTTTGAAACAATCCAATAAAAAAAAATGAAACGTGGTGAAACCCTGTCTCTACTAAAATATGAAAAATTATCTGGGCGTCATGGTGTGCACATGTTGTCTCCCTCACTTGGGAGGTGAGGCAGGAGACTCACTTGAACCCGTGAAGTGGAGGTTGCAGTGAGCTGAGGTCGCACCACTGCACTCGGTGACAAGACTCTGTCTCGAAAAAAATAAAAAAACCACCACCACCACCACCACCACCACCACAACAACAACAAATATCTAAAGATCTGAACAGACATTTCTCAAAAGAAGACACACAAATAGCAAACAGGCATAATATAAAGGTGCTCGACATCATTGATCATCAGAGAAATGCAAATCAAAATTACAATGAGTTATCATCTCACCCCGGTTAAAATGTTTTATGTCCAAAAGACAGACAATAACAAATGTTAGTGAGGATGTGAAGAAAAGGGGACCTATATATGCTGTTAGTGGGAGTGTAAAGCTGCTTGCTGTTAACTGCCCTGGAAAATCTAGCTTATGAAATGGCAGGATCAAATACTACATAGTGAACAAACAAGTGAATCTCATAGACTGAACTGTCCTGAAGAAGCAATGTCTGGGGAATTATACCCCTATCTGTAAGAGTGTCAACAGTGATTTGAAGTGTAGAGATGTCTATGTCCAGGCACCAGAAATATGTGTTGTAAACTGAAAAAACACAGTCCCACCCAGAAACCACGTGAGTCATCTCTTTTGCATTGAACTCAGGGGCAGGAAAACTTCTGAGCCACTTTTTTTTTCCTTGACTCGGCACAGAACTCACTGTGGTATGCTTTGGTGTTTCAGTTCCTTACATAGGCGGTCTTATGGATCATCTTGTTGCCCTGTCCCACTATTGGTAGCCCCTGGAGTCACTAAGTCAATACAGGCAACCCAGGCTGTATTCTCGCATCTCCTGGGGAACTCAGAAAATGCATACATGGTGCCTGAGTTTTCCCTCAAGAGCTTCTTCTCCTTCTCCCTCTCCTTCTCCTCCTCCTCCTCCTTTTCCTCCTCCTCCTCCTCCTCCTCATCTTCCTCCTCCTTCTCCTTCTCCCTCCTTCTTTCTCCTCCTCCTCCTCTTTTCTTCTTCTTTTTTTTTTTTTGAGACAGAGTCTTACTCTGTTGCCCAGGCCGGAGTGCAGTGGCACAATCTCGGCTCACTTCTAACTCTGCCTCCCGGGTTCAAGTGATTCGTGTGCCTCAGCCTCCCAAGTAGCCGAGATTACAGGTATTTGCCACGACACCCAGCTGATTTTTGTATTTTTAGTAGAGACAGGGTTTCACCATGTTGTCCAGGCTGATCTCGAACTCCTAACCTCAGGTGATCCGCTCACCTTGGCCTCCCAAAGTGCTGGAATTACAGGTGTGAGCCACCATGCCCAGCCAAGAGGTTCTGATTAATTGGTCTGGGGTAGAGCCTGGACATCTGTACAGATTTTGTAAAAGTGATCCAGCTGATTCTAATAGAGGTAAGAGTTCCAAAGGTTGAGAAGCCCATGCCAAGGTATTAAGAAGAAGAGCACAAGCTTAACAGTAGACAACTGAGCAGGGCTGTGGAGGCAGCAGAGTTGAGGACATCTGCGGCAACCACCACCGTAACCACAACAGCAGTAGCTACAATAACAGAGGGGCCAACCTGGGATGAGAGAATGCCTGGAGAGGAAGACGTCTTGCTCATATGCTTGGCTCCTCCCAGCACTGGCCAGACACGTAATCATTCTTTAGTCAGTCAGCAATCATTCGTTCACTGAGTGCCATGTTCCTGGTGCAGGGACGGGGCAGACAGAGGTAGACAGGACCCAGTCTCTGTATTTGAAGAGGGGAGACTAACATTACAGGTGCACAATAGAAGTGTGCACAGAACACAAAAGAGACACAAATGAGGGAGTGTACATTCCATCCAGGAAGGCTGTGTGATGAGAAAGACAAAATATTACCACTAAGTCCACCAGGTAGCTGGGGGTGGAGGCAGGTGGAGGGGTGTTAAGGGGATGGTGATGGTGGCCATGGGAGTTAGCATCGATTGAATCAGAGATACAGGATGGGGTCAGTTGGGATTAAACATTTCCTGAAAGAATCTACTCAGGGTATGCAGTACGGTAGATCAATTTCATTGCTGTACTCATTAAGTATATAGGGGCAGCAGTCGAGTGGGTGGGAGGGGACTGGGGAGGGGGCAACAAGAAAGGCTTTGCAAGGAGCCCATTCTTAGCTGTCTTCCTCCCACTCTCAGAATCTCTCTGGGATCTGTGGTTCCTGGGTTCCTGGTCTTCTTAATCCTCAATCATCACAGGACTGTGTGCTGGCAGGCAGAGAGCTGGAGCCTGGCAGAGGTACCTCCGGTCCCAGGGCCCCAGGGCAGTGCATGCAGCCAGAGCTGACCTGACTCCTGCTATTGGGATCTGACATTAGTAAAACCCCAGCTCCTTTGCCAAGTGCCAGCGCTCCCCGCCACCCTGCCATGGCTAGGCATTCTTAGTACGGTGTAACAGTATCCACACTTTTAAGAATATCCTGGGCATTTGAAATCTTGTCAAGTGTAAAGAAAACTATGGCTTGAATCTCTGAGCCTTGTTTCCTCTCCAGGGGAAGTAATAGGCAAAGTTGTATCCTTTGGATATCATTTCAAAAAAATCTTTCAATTTCCTGGGAGAAGAAACTGCAAGAGAAAAAAAAAAATTCCGGAGGGTGTATAGAATACCTTCCATTTAGCAAGATAAAGGCTAGTCTGCTAAATTAAAAATAGCACGTTCTAAGGACTGGAAGGGACAACGTTGGGTTTGTTCAGTGGCTGTGAAAGGACACTTTATCTCAGTCATGCTTGTCTCATGGTGGGGCAACTGGCAATGACTAGGAATTAGCAAAGCCTGGGAAGGCTGAGACAGGCACCTCTTCCTGGGCAACTGATTCATCACACAGTGCAGTCTCCACTTCTCTGCTTGTAAAACTTTTAAGGTACTTGCTTGGGAATAGACTAATAAAATCATTTATAGCCTCACAGATTATAGAATTTGAAACAGCAAATATTTTTATCAGGTTGCTCCTGATACCTTAGCTTTTAGGAATTTACTGTCCCTTTTGAAAACCAGAAATAGGTGAAGAAAAGATGTGATTCTGATATTACTTGTCTTCACCAGCAACTTTCATTTTTCTCTGGGGAGATGGGCAGGTTTCATTGTGTTTTTGATGCCTGATTACTCTCTTTCAGGGGAACATTCAAATTCTTAGACGAAATTCATTAAATTGTTGGAAATTCCTAACGAACCGGTCACTCAGTAACCTTAACTGGGTGGGTTCTTAATTTCCTGGTACCACCACACCCTGAATAGCATTCTAATGAAGAAATAGATGTAGCAGTTCTTTCATTTGTATGACTTTTTAAAGCTTATGTTTTTATTTCCCTTGCAAAAGAAAGTATTTTAATACAATGGAAACAAGTTGTAACAACGTTAAAAGAGACAAGCTTAATACATAATATAGACCTCCATTGTTCCTGTAGGGGAAAGAGGGGTGGCTGAGTAGGGATGCTTTCCAACGATGACCTGATTTGATTTGCAATATGACAGAATCAGTGGCAGTTCAAAAAGTGGTTTCCAGCTTTTCGGATTCTGGTAATTTGGGGATTGTTGAATTTGCTGTCTAAGGAAGGTAAAATTGAACAATATACTTTCTTCTAAACTAAGTGTACTCATGGTGAAAATGAGTTGTTTGTTACAATATTGTCTATAATAGGAAAGATTAGAAACAATTTAAATATTTGAAATAGTTAAATAGACAATGATATATTCAGTCAAATGTTATTCAGTATATAATAATCGAGTAAGGCGGAGGTATTGACTTAGAAAAATGTCCATGTTGAAAAAAGTGGGGATAATTACATAACCATATGTAAATCATAATTCCATTTTGGTAAAAACAATCTACATATATATACTGTATGTTCATACAAGTATGTGAACACATATATACTTTACAAGGTGTAGCAGTGTGGTGTGTACACATGTTTAGGGATGGGTAAATAATGGTGGAAGTAGAATGTAGGAAGGCAAAAATTACATATTTTCCTTTTTATACCATTTATTTCTATTTTATACCATTGTTTTATATATAATATACATATATAAACTATATCAATATATTATATATTATTATTTATAAAACACATATATTATATATAATATATAAATATATTATATACAATATGTATTTATATATCATATATTTATATATCATATAATATACACATATATTTACATATTATATATTTACTATATAATATACTATACATAGTATAGTGTCTATGTAATATATAATATATGTATGTATATATAGTATATATAATATGGTATATATAATATATAGTATATATTACATATACTATATAAAATACTATATATGAATGGTATATATAATATGCTATATAATATAAATATATATAGACCACACACACATATATAGAAACACACACATATATATATAACAATACACATGCAATACTTCTGTAATTAAAAAAAAAATTACCAACATAATAGATGGATTTTGTCAAAATAAACACTATATTCTAAAACCATCATCGGCCGGGCACGGTGGCTGACGCCTGTAGTCCCAGCACTTTGGGAGGCCAAGGAGGGCAGATCATGAGGTCAGGAGTTCAAGACCAACCTGGCCAATGTGGTGAAACCCCTTCTCTACTAAAAATACAAAAAATTAGCCGGGTGTGGTGGCACACTCCTGTAGTCCCAGCTACTTGGGAGGCTGAGGCAGGAGAATTGCTGGAACCAGGGAGGCAGAGGTTGCAGGGAGCCGAGATTGCACCACTGCACTCCAGCCTGGGCGACAGAGTGAGACTTTGTCAAAAAAAAAAAAAAAAAAAATCATCAAGTCAGTGCATTTTATTTAAGGCCACTATGAAAGTACATATGTCTCAGCCAGGACCAGAGAGCTTGGCAATTATGACTTGATGCTTTTAAGGTCCTTGTGTTCACAGCTGTAATTATTTTATTCCTTTAAGAAAGTGTACTCCAGCACTCTACCTGAATAATCCAGAGTTTGGAATTGTGTGTCTCAGCACCCCAAAATATCTATCATTAGGCAAGCAGGAATTTACAAGTTATGACTTCCTAAGCATGTTTTCATTGCCCAGTATAAATATTTTGACAGTAGCCTATGTACACTAATAATGTTTTGCATAACAAAGAGTAACAGATGCAGCAAAAAGGGAGGCAAGTTACTTGAGGATACATTCTCAAGTATGTATTATTTCTAAATGTGTTATTATTATTGCTATTGCAGTAAAATTGGTTGCTATGGATAATTTATGGCAATGAAACTCTCTTTTGGAATAAAGTAAGAACTCGATTCAGATGAACTCAGAAAGCCATCAAGCAGTATGCCAATCAAAATCTCCACTTCCCAGGATGTCACCATCTTACACTACGGGGTGATTCATTCCCCAAGGCTTTGTTGAGCACATGTTATTAATGGGCAGAAAGAGGTAAGGGGTGTTGCAGGAGAGCAATAACCCTGAGTCAATTATTAAAGGGAGTACGAACAAGCTCTTGAATCCACCACACACCCACACAGATGGAGGAGATTGATGGAGGGGATGTGAGCAATTGTCAATTTAGAAAGGAGATATTACCCTTGTAGTCCGCCAGGGCCAGAGGACATGACCCACTCTTTTTGGCAGTAGACTTTTTTCTTTTAATGGATATATTTAGAAATCCAGTCTCAAGTACACTTATACTTAGAAAAGAAACTGTAAAATGGCTTTTCTATCATGATAAAGTCATTTGGAAGTCAAGGAAAGTGGATTTCCCTGACTCCCTGAATTGCCAGAGCTATACCTCTTTTCTTTTAGGATTTGTAAACTAAGCTCATACATTTCGTTTTATTTCTCATCATTTGAAGTCAGCCTGAAAATAGAATTTAAAGAAAAATCAAGGCTAATACAAAAGGATAAAATCCAAAGTCCTTTTCAGCTGTCTTGGCAATGAAATCTTGGACAGGAAGAACAGCATGTCTCTATCTTTAGATGGAATAAAAATTCTTGGAAAATTATTTCAATAATATTTATGTAAATGGCTGCAGAAAAATATTAATCCAAGTTAACTCAGCCAACCTAAAATCAAATATATTTGACTTTTCCCCTACTTCTGAGGTTCCTAGTTTTGGGATATTCATTTTGCATAGTTTTATGGAAATAAGATAAATGTAGCTTTGTGATTAGATATGGGCTTATGGTCCTCCTTTTTTTTTTGATATAAGTCACTTCCTCTCAGTTCCCCTAAATGAATATTTTTAGTTTATAAAAAAAACCTAGTTTTTACATCTTTGCCTGAAACCAAGTGTAGGGCTAGGAACTTATTAATTGAATCTTTCTTTCTAAGTCATTTTAATTAATCTATACTGGACAGTGCAAGGCAAACTATTAAACACTAGCCTTTCATTCATTTGATAATTTCTCTCTTATAATAAACACAGCTTTTCTATTTTATGGCTTTAATTACTGAGTTAGTAGACCCTTTTTCTGTGTAATCATTTAATAAGATTTAACAGTGTAACACATTTTACTGGAGGAAGTATCTGGTATGTTTCTCCTGGCTGTTGAGTTATGAATCCTTAGCTTTGACCTAGGATGCTCTTGCTCTTCAGCATGCCTATATTATGGATGAAAGAAGAGTGATAGAAACTCAAAAGAAGGTAAAATGATAGATGACAGCTCAATGGATAACCGAGGATGTACAGTGTTATACATAAAGAGTTCAATACATGTTGAATAAATGGAAAAATGTATTCGGGGTTTTGGATCCCTGTCCTGTAGAGTGTCCACTCAATTATATTAGGCTTAGTACGGCTAAAAGAGAAATCAAGTTTCTCTTTCTGGGAGCTAATTTAAGGAACTAAATAATTTCAGCAGAAAAGGGAACAGTGGTCCACCACTCTGACTTCAAGCAATGCCTCACTAAATGACAAATTTTCAGAAACTGTGCACCACAATTGAGTTTCTTGGATTCTGACATGCATAATCTGACTCACGGAAAAGAAAATTTATAATTCTATGTTGTTACATAGAATGCCAAGTATTAGAAGTTTGATTCTATATGTTAGTTTCTATGATAATTATTTCTAGAAATATAGAAATGAATTATTTAATAAATTCAAGTAAAAGTACTTGGAGAGGCAGCAAGAATTAGACACTTGAACCCAATTAAAATGCTTTCAGGAAATAAATTCAGACTTCCTTTTGGGTTTCCCAACAAACCACAGAATTAAATGTTTCAAAGGCTGACTCACATGTGTTCTTTAGTATTTGTAATATAAATATCCTCTAAGCAGATTTGAAAAGTGACTTTTCTTGGGTTGATCAGTGGAACCCTTGAGCCCTTACTGCGTGGAAGTTACCATGTTGGGTTCAGAGGAGCACAAAGATGGAGAAGAAGGTCTGTCTTGAGGAGCTTACCCATTTGCAGGTTTTCTACTGATGAATTACATCTATTTAAGATAAATTTATTAATAAAATTCAATTCGAGGCAAGGGAAGGCTTACAAAATGAGCATGACACAGGCATTTCCTCCAAGTTGTTTAATGTCAAAAGAGAAAGCAGATTTCTGACTACCCAATTATAATATGATATCATCAGAGCTACAGTAGAGACAAAATTGCATGAAGAGAGAAAATAATTCCTATTAAATTTATAGATTTTTTCATTTCCAAAAGTAAGTACCCTTCATAGTCTAGCACATGTAAAAATTTTGTATAAAATATATTTGACAAACATTTTGAAACTGACTTCCATGGTGTTATGGGCACAAAATTTACATTTAAAAAAATAAACATGGAGCCAGGCGTGGTGGCTCACGCCTGTAATCCCAACGCTTTGGGAGGCCAAGGCAGACAGATCACGAGGTCAGGAGTTAGAGACCAGGCTGGCCAATATGGTGAAACCACGTTTCTACTAAAAAAAAAAGAAAAATTAACTGGGCGTGGTGGTGAGCACCTGTAGTCCCAGCTACTTGGAAGGCTGAGGTGGAAGAATAGCTTGAACCTGGGAGGTGGAAGTTGCAGTGAGCCAAGATCATACCACTGCACTCAAGCCTGGGTGAAAGAGCGAGATCCCGTCTCGGGGAAAAAAAAAGAAAGAAAGAAAGAAAAGGGACATTTCTGAAAATTTATTAAATATATTAGGCCTTAAAGAATATCTCAAAATTTTCTTGAAAGATTGGTAATATATCTATTATATTTTCTCACTACAATGCAATTAAGATAGATTACTGAAAATGTTCTATACATTCAGAAAGTTAAAAACGCACTTCTAAATAAAAGAAGAATGAATAAAAATTAGGAAATTCTTAGAAATGGGTAATAACAAAAATGCTGTATGTCAAATCTGGGATGTAGCTAAGACTGTGCTGCTAAATAAATTTATAGCCTTGGCCGGGCACAGTGGCTCATGCTTGTAACCCCAGCACTTTGGGAGGCCAAGGCAGGTGGATCACAAAGTTAGGAGTTCGAGACCAGGCTGGCCAACATGGCACACCCTGTCATTACTAAAAATACAAATAAATTAGCTGGGCGTGGTGGCACGTGCCTGTAGTCCCAGCTGTTCGGGAAGCTGAGGCAGGAGAGTCACTTGAACCTGGGAGGCGGAGGTTGCAGAGAGCTGAGGTCATGCCACTGCCCTCCAGCATGGGCGACAGAGCTAGACTCCCTCTCAAAAAAAATTATAGCCTTAAATTCTTGTATATGAAAGTATGAGCAGGCCGGGCGCGGTGGCTCACACCTGTAATCCCAGCACTTTGGGAGGCCGAGATGGGCGGATCACAAGGTCAGGAGATCGAGACCACCCTGGCGAACACGGTGAAACCCCATCTCTACTAAAAATACAAAAAAATTAGCCGGGCTTGGTGGCGGGCGCCTGTAGTCCCAGCTTCTCGGGAGGCTGAGGCAGGAGAACGGCATGAACCCGGGAGGCAACGGAGCTTGCAGTGAGCGGAGATTGCGCCACTGCACTCCAGCCTGGGAGACAGAGTGAGAATCCGTCTCAAAAAAAAAAAGTATGAACGAAATATTCAATTTTAGAAGTAAGGGGAAGAAACTCACTGAATAGTTCAAAGAAACTCTAAGAGACAAAAATCAATAAAGTAGAAATCAAAGACACAAATGCAAATAGGAATAAAATTTGTTTTTAAAAGAGTAATAAAAATGGCACGTTTCTGTGAAGATTTATCAAGATGAAAAAGAAGTCACAAACAAATAATATTAACAATTTAAAAGAGAATGTTACTATACATGCAGCATTATGAGATGAGATAAATGAGAGAAAACAAGTTTATACCAATAAGTTTAAAACTTCTGAGAGGCCAGGCGTGGTGGCTCACGCCTGTAATCCCAGCACTTTGGGAGGCTGAGGCGGGCAGATCACAAGGTCAGGAGATCGAGACCACCCTGGCGAACATGGTGAAACCCTGTCTCTACTAAAAATACAAAAAAATTAGCCGAGCGTGGTGGCGGGCGCCTGTAATCCCAGCTACTTGGGAGGCCGAGGCACAAGAATCACATGAACCTGGAACTCGGAGGTTGCAGTCAGCTGAGACTAAGCCACTGCACTACAGCCTGGGCAACACAGAGAGACTCCATCTCAGAAACAACAACAATAACGAAAAAAGCAAAACAAAACAACCGACTTCTGAGAAATGGATACATGTCTAAGAAAATAAAAATTATCAAAACTGACTCAAGAAATAAGACAAAACCTGATTAGTGCTATAACCGTTAAAGGAATTGAATTAAAAATTAAAAATCACCTTGTGAGCAAAAATTTGAGCCCAGATTATTATTATTATTATTATTATTATTATGATTTTTGAGACAGAGTTTCACTCTTGTTGCCTAGGCTGGAGTGCAATGACATGATCTCAGTTCGCTGCAACCTCAGCCTCTTGGGTTCAAGCGATTCTCCTGTCTCAGCCTAGTGAGTAGCTGGTATTACAGGTGCAGGCCACCACGTCCAGCTAATTTTTGTATTTTTAGTAGAGACAGGGTTTCATCATATTGGTCAGGCTGATCTTGAACTCCTGACCTCAGGGGATCTGCCCACCTCGGCCTCCCAAAGTGCTGGGATTACAGGTGTGTGCCACCACCTCTGCTGAGCCCAGCTTACTTTTATAGGTTAGTTCAAGATATTAGTAATTCCAAACTTAAACTCTTTCAGAGAACAGAGATGAGCTCTCTTTGGCTCCTTCGATGTCTATTATTATCCTGATACCAAAATCAGACAAGAACAGTATGAGAAAAGAATTGAAAGCCAACCTGACTATTTACAATAGAGGCAAAAATCTGAAAGAAAATATCAGCAAACAAAATTTAGCCATTGTTTAGGGAAAAAATCATGGCCAAATAGAAAGTCTAGTTTAGCTGGTAGGTTAAAGGAGGTGGGAAGTGGGAGGGAAACATGGGCATCTCTACAATCATAGAAAAAACATTTGATAAAACACACCCGGCCAGGTGTGGTGGCTTATGCCTGTAATCCCAGCACTTTGGGAGGCCGAGACAGGCCGATCACTTGAGGTCAGGATTTCGAGACCAGCCTGGCCAACACAATGAAACCCTGTCTCTACTAAAAACACAAAAATTAGCCAGGTGTGGTGGCGGGCACCGGTAGCCCCAACTACTCGGGATGCTGAGGCATGAGAATCGCTTGACCCTGGGAGGCAGAGGTTGCAGTGAACTGAGATCGTGCCATTGCACGCCAGCCTGGGTGACAGAGTGAGACACCATCTCAAAAACAAACAAACAAACAAACTAAAAATGCACCTGTTCATGGTTTAACAAACCAACAAATGAAACTTCTTGCAATAGAAAGATGATCGCTTAATTGGAAAAAAGTGAGTCTTGAAATTTTTATTTATTTCTCAGAAATCTGATAGCCAATAATGAGCTTTCTTCCTCAGTAGGAGAAGAAGAAAAGTTGTTAATATTTAAACCATTTTCCCTATTACATACATGTGTGTGTGTTTGTACAAATATAAATATATATAATCACACAAAGAGACATCCATGGAAGGCAAGTCTTCATCGCACAGTAGTTAAGAGCATCAGTTCTGGAGGCAGATTGTTAAATTAAAATCCTAGGATTGTATGATTTGGTACAAATTTTCTAGCCTCCTTCCCTGTGCCTCAGTTTTCTCATCTGTAAAATGGGCAAGAACAATAGCACCTACCTCACTGGGTTGTTGTGAAGGTTCAAGAAGTAAATTCATGTCATGCATGACAATGCCTGGTAGATTATAAGCACTCAGTAAGTATTAGTGGCCATGGTAGTTTTTAAAAATCAGAATGTTAACATGGTGATCTTTGAGTAGATTCACAGGTGGTTTTTAAGTTCTTCTTTATATTCTGCATATTCCAAATTTCACACTGTTTTACTTTTATAAAAGGAGGTGTTACACACACACACACACACGCACGCACACACACACCCTTCCACAAAAGCTCAAGGCTTTGATTCAGGTTGACTCCATAAACTTCCTGGAAGCTTTGGTTGTGCGCAGAGCACCTCTTCCGAGACTCTGCTCTCGCCTGCTAGGTGGCTCCACGTTTGCTGCTTCTTCTAAGGCAGGACATGGCAAGCATTGACTCTAAACACATGTCATCCCCCCCATCCCACAACAGTCCACTTTGGGTACTAGTGATTTCCAAGGCGAGGGACAGGCTCCTCCTAGACATTTTTAGACACAGATGCATCGGAATCCCTCATGGCACCTCCAAACCAAGGATGCCACAAGAGACTGTGCCCATCAGTATCACAATCTGAAGGCCCACTCTGACCTGCCACAAGAGACTGTGATTGGCAGGTCAGAGTGGGCCTTCAGATTGTGATACTGGTGGGCACCTGAGTGGTGAACAGCTGCTTTATTCTGTTGTCACTCAACCTTGGTACAGGCAGCTCTGGCTAGTGCAGGCCTGCAGCACTTCTCAATTAATTTTAAATATGTAGGTAATGCCCACTCTTTCATTCAAAAATGTCTGTTGGTCCAATTGTTCAGAAAATGCTCTAGATGAGAAATTGGGAACACCACAGAACACAGAACACAGAAATTGGGAACACAGAAGTTTAAACTTCTTATTCTTAGAAGTTTAAACGTTTATATAGGGAGGCAGAAAATGAAGATGAACACGTTACCACACGAGTATTATAGAGTCTATAGATAGTGCCCTTAAAAGAGAAATAAACAGAATGATATGATAGAGTAACAGGAGAGTAGTCTATAGACAGTGCCATGGAAAAGCTAGCTGGGCTTGGAGAGAGAAGACTTGGAGGATAAGAGGGAGTAGGCCAGCCTCATCACTGAAGTGAAGATTGTCCAGACACAAAGCAACAACCCATGCTCTGCAACAGAAAAGAACTCAGGATGTTCAAGGTTGATGTGTCTGAAACATTCCATGTAAGAGACAGAGTGGCATATAGAAAATTCTGGAAGGTAGATGCCTAAGCACTTGTTGTCCAAGCCAAGGATTTTAGGTTTTCTTCTACATGCAACAGAAAGCCATAGAAGGCTTTAAAATGGGGCAGGGTGAGGTGACATATTCCCTTAAGAGAATTTATGTTTTCAAAGATCACTCTGGCTTACATTTGAAGATTCATTGGTAGAAGTTAACTGCAGAATGGAGAAAACCAACAGGAGGCCACTTCAAGAACCTAAGTCAGACATGGCGACAGCTTGCAGAGGAGATGATGGGGTGGACTGGTTGAGGGTCCATTTGGAGGTAGAAGGCAGCTAGGATATTTGTGGCAGATTCATGGATTCTGACTGGCTATGTGACAGATTTAGAACAGGCTATTGGGTCAAAAGCCACTGTAGCATCTTTTTCCTGAGAAGATAAATGGCAAAAATGCTGAGTAATCTCTAGGCCTAAAATATAGTTAGTTCCACACAGCACTGAGGCGTCCTGACCTCACCCAAACCTTTGGGACCTCCCCCTCGTGAGGCTTTAGAGTGAATCTTCTTCTCAAAGGCTTATTGTGAACAAAAGCCAACCTGAGTCCAGGTCAGAGTCCACCTCTCTCTGCAGTCTTATTCTATGTGGCTGTAGTCTTGAATTCCTGCCCAGCCTCCTGGAATAGCTCCAGAGAATCTAGGCTGCATAATGACTATGGGATGGCGCTGGGGGAGGGAGTGTAACCGAAGGCTGGGAGAGCTGTGAAGGAAAGCGGGATGGAGTTAGCGCATCTCACTTCCCCACTTCCCATCAGGAGAAATGGTGAGAGACTACATGACTCCACAACTCTTATTTGAGGTATGACATAGCAGAACATTCTTAATTGCACATCCCTAAAGAAAACAAGGCTGGGTGCGGTGGTTCACGCTTGTAATTCCAGCACTTTGGGAGGCTGAGGTGGGCAGATCACCTGAGGTCTGGAGTTCAAGACCAGCCTGGCCAACATGGTGAAACCCTGTCTCCCCAAAAATATAAAAAAAAGAAAAGAAAAGAAAAAAAGCTGGGCATGATGGTGGGTACCCATAATCCCAGCTACTCAGGAGGCTGAAGCTGAAGAATAGCTTGAACCTGGGAGGTGGAGGCTGCAGTGAACTGAGATGGCACCACTGCGATCCAGCCTGGGTGACAGAGCGAGACTCCATCTCAAAACCAACCAACCAACCAACCAAACAAACAAACAAAACAAAAAAACACCATCAATAAACCAGTGTGTAAGTCAAGTGACACACCTATTACCCTCAGTGTTATAAGATATTTTTATTTTGTATTCATTTTAGCTACAAGTTATGTAGATACTTCCAAGAGTATGATCCAAATCCTTTATCTAACCTGCATAAAGCTTTTGTAAAGAACTTGGACATTTATGCTCATGGCAATGTGGGAGGGTCAGGAATAAATTTAGAAGCGATTTGAAGATGTGAGAGCTATAGCCATATATCTTGCAGCTTAAAAATATCACACAATAATGTGGATATAAATGCAGTGAGAATGTTAAATATTATGTAAATAACTTATTTAGGCTCTCTTGAAACGCAAGTTTCAGAACAATACATAACGTACAAGCCATTTCATTAAAAACTTAAAAACTTGGAGTTTCACTGAATCTAGCAAGCCATCAAATGTAAGACAGCCTAGTTTCAGAAATGTTCATATGTGAAAACATATGTATTTTAAAATCAATAAATGTTTTTATAAATGCTTTTTATACATGCATTTAAATAAATGTTTTTTAATGCACAATGTCTCAGAACTACATACTTTAAAACAGTTCAGAGAGAAATATACTTGAAAATGTTAACAGCATACCCCTGGGAGAGGGGAGCAAGCTGAGATAGATAAAGATGTCCCCTACATTTTTATTCCATATACTTTTCTATTTGATTTTTTTACAAGGAGCATGTGTTTAGGTGATTTTTGTGTGCATGTGTGTGCATATGTATATGTGTAAATGATACCAGTTCATATAAGTAATGTTATATACAGATTTTTTAATCAAAAAAATATTTGTGTCTGGAACACATAGCCTAGTGGATCTTCATTTTATTAAGCATGACAAGCACATAATTCATGGAAGGCCAGAGAAATGTTCTGTTTGTGCTGCAACTGCACATTCCTACCTGCTGTGAAATAAACCCAACCTTCCTGCTGGGGTCTGTTGATTCAGCTTTGCCATCTGGAGCAATCTCGCATTCACAGTCTGAATGGAAAAACGCTGCTTTGGTCAGAGTCTCTGCTGGTAGCCAGATTTGTGGTATATGGTGTTAATTATATTCTTTCCATAAAATAGCAATACTCTATGTATGGAGGGGGGCTGAGTACAAGTGACAGCCAAAATTCAGGATAAAGGTAACCCCCTTGCATTTCATCTGGTATCTCACTTGGGAGAAGTGAATCCAGATTCCCGTCAGCAGGCCAAAGGCTGTGGGTGAGGGAGCACACTGGGCAAGGAAGGCTGTAAAGTCCAGGAAATGGGCTGCCTTATTATTCATGAGTCTTGGTGCTTCTGAGAACATTCTGTACCATGTGCACAGTTGGCTTAGTACAAATTCCAAAGTCATTTTTTTTTAATCACTTAGAATCTCATTTTCAGAGTAGGTAGATAAGTAAGTGTATAGTTAAACATTTGTAAACCAATGCATTCCAACGAAATTCACCCATTGGCTATGTGACCAGAGGACATTTCGGTGCTTTAGAGTCAGCACAGAAAGCAGCATTTTCCAGCCTACTGGAAAAGAATATTCTTTCACTCATTCATTCATTCAAGAAATAACTTGTTGAGTGCCTACGGCATGGCAGGTGTTGTGCTAGGAATACACACTGCTCAAAACCGACAGACACGTTCCTGCCTTTGTAGGGTTTACATTCTGGTAGAGTTGGCAGATGATGAACAAACAAAAAAGAAATAATTACAGAGTGTGACAATGCTATGAAGGATATGAATAGGGTGACATGACAGAGTGTGAGTGGGAGTGAGTGAATGGAGCTCTTCATATGGTTTAGGAGTAAGTGAAGCTTCCCTGGGGAGCTGTCACTGGAGCTTACTGCTGAAGGGTGACAAGCAGCAAAAGCTATGGGAAGTACCCTTCCCTGGGCATCAGGAGACCTAGGTGTAGGTACCTTGCTGGGATATGGCTTCTGACTCTACAGGTCTCCTACCCTTTCTCATCAATTTCCCCAGAGGCAAACAGAGCAATGTGCAAATCTAAATAATTACTAACCAGTTAACTGAAGAACAATGACTTTTATGTGATAGTACCTTGTAAACTATAAAGAGTTACCCAATATTACACCATGTGATCTTCGTAATAACTCTTCTAGGTAGGTAAGATAAGGATTGAAATAAGTTGGATGCTGGCAGTTCTGGCTACATAATTTGTGGTACCCAGTGTAAAATTGAAAAGCAGGGCCCCTTGTTAAGAAACGCTTAAGAATTTCAAGAAGGCAATGATAGAGCATTAAATCAAGCACAGTGCCCCTGGAGCAGGGACAGGTTGTATGTTCACGAAGGCTGGCCTGGATATTGCACTGTCATCAGATTTGTTGGTGGCGTGTGTGTGTGTCATTTTGTTGCTGCCTTTATAGCCAAGTTACATATTTCTGCAAAATACTAAATTGTCAAATACTACTTTTATTAATATGACTATACCATTAAGTCTTATTATGGGAAATCTGGTCTGTTTTTCATTTGGTGTTTTCTACCTCCTTCTTTCAATAATTTAAAAATCTGTGAGAGCACTTAGAAGGCCAATATCTTTGCCAAAAATCTGTAGAAGTCGAGTTGGTTTGCTGCAAGTTGTCTTGGCAAACAACTTTCGTGCGGGAAAGTGCTCTTGTTTTAAAATAGGAACATCTAAATGTGAGTCCTGGTTCTGCCATTTACTATGTGCATGACCTGGGGTAAATCACTTAGTACCTCTGAAGTTTAGTTTCTTGTACAAAACTGGAGAAATATCCCTTTATATATGTGTCGAGGTTGTTGGATTCAGTGAGATCATGAGTGGTCACCTGCAGCGTGTAGCGCTTGGAGACAATGACTCTTGAGTGGTGTTCTGCCTGACGCCTGGCAGGGGGCACTTTCAGATGGCTTCCACTCGTTGTTAATGGCAGGTGTTATCTCTGATTGGGGGGGGCCCGTGTTTCTTGCTGGTTATTAAATATTTTGAACCTCATGCTTGAATGGTAGGATTTGTACTACCCTGCTTTGCAGAAGAACAACAAATTTACCATTTTATTTAGTGTATTAACAACATATCTATTGGAAAACATGCAATTTTAAAAATTGAGGTGAGATTCAGATTATACATATTCCCCAGTTTTATTGAGGTATGATTGACAAAGAAAAATGGTATATATTTAAGGTATATAAAAAGATGTTTTGTTATATGTATACATTGAGAAATAATGACCACAATCAAGCTAATTAACATGTCCATCACCAAGCTCAACAGGGCCTTCTTTCCTTGCTGACTCTGCCAAGCCCATTCTCCTGGCTGTAGTCCATTCTCTTGTCCATTACCCTGGACGGTAGGTAGGGGCAGTGGGAATCTCATTCATCCATTCATGTGCATTACTAATTAGATGATGAGGCATTTAGCTACCTTAAGAGAGTCAAAGTTACTCCCACGTGTTTACCTACCCTTCATTGAATTTCTTCATGTTGACATTCAGAGCACTGGGCAGAAATTGTATTATATCAATTCACCTGCTACAAGCCTTTGTGAAATTAGCCATTTTAAAGTGAACAATTCAGTGGCATTTAGTACATTCACAGTGTTATGCAATCATCACTTCTATCTAGTTCCAAAACATTTTTGTCATCTTAAATGAAAGCTTGCACCGATTAGACAGGCATTCCTCATTTTCTCTTCCTCTCAACCCCCGGAAATCATTAATCTGCCTTCTGTCTGTATGGATTTGCCTATTCTGGGTATTTCATATAAATGGAATTATACCATATATCGCTCACATTTTGTGTCTGGTGTCTTTCATTTAACATAATATTTACAAGGTACATCTGTGCTATGGCATGTATGAGTACTCATTTCTTTTTATGATAAGTTTCTGCTGCATGATCTTTCTACCACAAACTGTTTATCTATTCATCTGTTGACCGACATTGAGCATTTTCTATCTTTTGGCTATTGTGAACAATGCTGCTTTGAACATACACGTACATGTATCTGTTTCAATACTTGTTTTCAGTTCTTCTGGGTAGATGCCTTGGAGTAAAATCCTGGGTCATATGGTGATTCTACATTTAACTTTTCAAAGAAAAATTATGCAATTTTTTTTTTTTTTTTTTTTTTTGAGACGGAGTCTCGCTGTGTCGCCCAGGCTGGAGTGCAGTGGCGCGATCTCGGCTCACTGCAAGCTCCGCCTCCCGGGTTCACGCCATTCTCCCGCCTCAGCCTCCGAGTAGCTGGGACTACAGGTGCCCGCCACCACGCCCGGCTAGTTTTTTGTATTTTTAGTAGAGACGGGGTTTCACCATGTTAGCCAGCATGGTCTCGATCTCCTGACCTCGTGATCCACCCGCCTCGGCCTCCCAAAGTGCTGGGATTACAGGCTTGAGCCACCGCGCCCGGCCGAAAATTATGCAATTTTAAGGCAAAAGTAATAATATAGATTATTTTATCATAAAATACAATAAGAAGAAAACATTTTTATACTTTGTCTTGCCTTTCTGTCCCAGCTGCCAATTATTGAACTGCTGCTATCTGGAGACTGACCAAAATCGAGAACTTGAACTCCAGAGCCCCCACCTCTGACCAACAGAGGGGTCTCCCAACAGAGAGCTCTAATAAATAAGAGTGCATGAGATTATAATGCAAGAGTATATGAGCCAAATTGCATTTCATGTCTCCATCTTCTCCCGTCTATTAAGTGAGCTTGTTGCTTTTAGGAATCCCTGAGTCACTCCAGTGAAGAGAGCTATTAGCGAAGGTTAATTATCATGACTGAAATGTGAGTAAATGAAAGAGAGTCACGCACTAGTGCGATTTTATGATGGTTATGAAGAAAGGGCAAATCAAATGTACAAATCTAAACTAAGGGGAACATTGGAGAGGTTGAATCATGGGTCTGAGTGAATATATATTTTATAGAGTGTGCTTGTAGATTCTTAACATAATTGTCCCAGTGCTTTACTCAGACTGTTCTCTTCCTGTAGGCCCCGTGGTGACCTCTCTAACCACATTAAGTGAGCCCTAGTGAAGCACCCATTACTGGGAAGACAGGGAAGAAAGAGAGCTGCAAGTTCCCGTTTCTTCTTCAGAGTTTCATCAAGAGCCAGCTCACATCCTGCAATTGACTGCTTTTTCCTACAAGTTATTCATTTAACAAATCTTAGCACAGCAGCCTGAGCAAAGGAGCATGCAGAGGATACTTGGGAATGAAGTGAGCAAAGAGAAAAAATGCTCTTTCTCCCAGCTCAGCACCAGACACGTTTGCCACAGATGTATTCTCACTGACTAACCCTAGATGTCCTTCCACCTTATTCACATTTACTTATTCATTTATTTAGTTGCTGATTGGTTTCTAAGCTTCTGCAGGCACTCTTTATTTATTTATTTTTGATACAGAGTCTCACTCTGTCGCCCAGGCTGTAGTGCAGTGGCATGATCTCGGCTCACTGCAACCTCCGCCTCCTGCGTTCAAGTGATTATCCTGCCTCAGCCTCCCAAGTATCTGGGATTACAGGCACCTGCCACCACACCCGGCTAATTTTTGTATTTTTAGTAGAGACAGGGTTTTGCCATGTTGATCAGGTTGGTCTCGAAGTCCTGACCTCAGGTGATCCACCTGCCTCGGCCTCCCCAAGTGCTGGGATTACAGGCGTGAACCACCGCACCCGGCCTGCAGGCACTGTTTATAAGTGTTACGTGGAATATAAACATGAATCAGAATGAACTCTATTCTCCAGGAACTATCAGCATAGATGAGAAGATTGGGTATGGAGGCCTATAGCTTTAGCACAGTTAGAGGGTGCAGGGTGGAAGTGAGAGCTTGCACCCTGCCCTAGACTCCCTTGGTTTGAATTCTGTATTACCTCGTCAGAGTTATCTCCCATCTCTACCCTGCAGGTTCTTATCTGTAAAATCAGGAAAATAACAGTACCTATCATATGAGATTCTTCTGAGGGAAACACTTGGAACAGTGATTGGTAAGTGCTACATAAGAGTTTCCTAAACAAATAAGTGACAACTATCCTAACAGAGAAATAAATGAAGTTCTCTGGAAGTTCAGAGGCAGACATGTCTTCTGAGAGAGTGGAAAAGGCTCATGACAGAGATGGCATTTGAGCAAGACTTGAAGGCTTGGCTTAACCTTTCTTTTCTTTTTTCTTTCTTTCTTTTTTTTTTTTTTTTTTGAGATGGAGTCTTGCTCTGTCACCCAGGTTGGAGTGCAGTGGCGCGATCTTGGCTCACTGCAACCTCCGCCTCCCAGGTTTAAGCGATTCTCTTGCCTCCGCCTTCTGAGACTTGGCTTAACTTTCTATACAACGTTCTTTGTTCGTCTGAGTCAGTGCTACCAGCATTATTACGTAAGTGGGACTTTGCCCAAATTTCTCTGTGTAGGTCTATCAGAGTTTAATGTACAACCGGCTTTTTAAACATACATTCTGAGGATGTCCTAGAAAAGAATTATTTTCTTACACAGGGTTAGTTATTTGTCCTTCAAATAATCAAACTACTATTGCTTGACTTTGGGTAAGTCACTTAGTCTCTCTGAAACTTAGTTCATCCATTTGAAGTAGAAAAGATCTGAACTCAGTAAGCATTTTGCATCCTGGTCTTTTCTTTTTCTTTTTTTTCTTTTTTTGACGGAGTTTTGCTCTTGTTGCCCAGGTTGGAGTGCAATGGCATGGTCTCGGCTCACTGCAACCTCCACCTCCTGTGTTCAAGTCATTCTCTTGCCTCAGCCTCCCGAGTAGCTGGGGTTACAGGTGTCCACCACCATGCCCAGCTAATTTTTGTATTTTTGTAGAAATGGGTTTTCACCATGTTGGCCAGGCTGGTCTTGAACTCCTGACCTCAGGTGACCCACCTGCCTCAGCCTCCCAAAGTGCTGGGATTACAGGTGTGAGCCACTGTGCCTGACTGTGACCTTTCTTTTTTTAAACCAACTTTAAATTATTGTGATTGTGATTATTAACAATAGTGTTATAAGTGTTAGTTTGTACCTCATTCACATTGTTTATAAAGAGTTGAGTATGAATTATGTAGGACTTAGGCCTGAGTTTTAGTGATTTGTTTCTCTTTGAAATTTTATATTACATAGTCTTAAAAGGAGCTTTCCAAAATCATTAGACTGCCAAAAATATTTGACCAGCAAAATTTACAATGTCTATGCTCACATTTACAAATTCCATCTCTAACCACCCACCCACCCTTCCGTCTGTCTAAATTCCTGCATTCACCTAGTTAGTGAAGAACAGCTAGCTTACTGCTGCAGTCAAGTCAGAGTTCATTCTATGAATACGGACATTTATAAAGGGAGTAGATTTTTATTTAGAGATTTGTGACCTAATTTCAATTAGGTCCATTACCTAATTTCACTCTGTTTTGTTTATTTCATACTTACGATGGATTCACATACTTGCATTGCTCAAATAAAAAAATAGAATTTGTGTTAGTTTTCTCTGGGCAAGAATCCTTGATGCACTTTGGAGTGCCATTGTGTTCTTTAGTCGGGACAAAGGACACAGATTGCAGGCAACAGACTTCACTGGACCTAGTTTAAGCAGAAAGGGACTTAATTTGGGGAAGGGCAAGAGCAAGATCTGTAGGCTGAGTTTTAAGAAGCCACCACTGAATAGACATACGTAGGTAGCTGCTGACTTTAAGATAAGAAAGAGAGGAAATCATGAAACTGAAATCATAACTGCTGACTCTAGGAACACTCCACTAGGCTATAATGTGCATCATCAAAATCGATGTTACTCTGTCCCCATCCTCTGCCTCTCAACACCTACATAGCTGGGGACCAGACCATGAGACCTGTATTGTCTTGTCAGGACTATTGTAGCAAAGTACCACAAATGCCATGGCTTAAAAACATAAATGTATTGTCTCCTGGTTCTGGAGGCTAGAAGTCCAAGAGCAAGGTGTCGGCAGGGTTGGTTCTTTCTGAGGGCTGTGAGGGAGTGTCTGTTCTATGCCTCTCTCTGAACTTCCGGTGATTTGGTGGCAATCTCTGTTTTTTCTTGTCTTGTAGATGCATCTCCCCAGTCTCTACTTCCATGTTCACATGACATTCTCCTTGTGCACATGTCTGTATCTGCTCAAATTTTCCCTTTTTTTTTTTAAGGTCAACAGTCATAGTAGATTAAAGCCCACCCTACTGACTTCATCTTGACTGGACTGTCTGCAAAGACTCTATTCTCAGATACGGTCACATATATAGGTATATGACCTAAGAATTTCTAGGGGATTAGGATTTCAATAGTTTGGAGGGACGCAATTCAACCTATGACAGGACCTATGCAACAATCACTGCAGAAAACACAACAAAACTGAGAAATAGCAGAGGTGGCAGAATGGTCTTCACATTGTGATTTTCACCTCTGCCTTCTAAATCTTGTGTGGTTAGATCTGCTTGGTGGAAGGAAGTAGTGCTATAAGAAATCTGATAAATGGCATAAGGGATTCAGCTTTTTGGCCTCTGAGATGCTACAAAATCTGCCACAAGGGGGTTGGAGTGGAGATGGATAGGCTAAAATGGAGTGGAAGGAGCCAACCTGTATTACCTTCCACTTAGGAAAGTAGAGAGCTGTAAGAGATGTTGCGAAGGTTTATGAGTCAATGAGTGATAGAGTTAAATAAACAACAGAGTATTGGTAGTGAATTACTGCTCTCTGTCTCAGGATGCAATTAATTAAATCTCCTTTTCAACTGCTGCAAAAAATTTACTCATGGACTAGGAATTGTAAGTACCTAAAAGGCAAGTGATTTAGTCTCTTCTTACCAGCAAGTTTATGTTAGGCCCAATATCTTTGAAACCTGTCAGAGCCTAGGGAGAATGTGGTATACACGTAAAAAGAGAAAACAAAGAAAATAAAGAAAAATCCTGACATGCCCCCAGGCTGATTAATAGTGTGTACCACCTGGTCTCCTAAGTTAGAATCTTAAAAACATCTTCAAGTTTCTCTTTCTGTTACTTCCTAGCCTAATATTTTCATTGCCACAACATAGAAATTTTGCCTTAAAATAAACCTTGAATTCAACCACCCCACTTTATTCCCATGGCTATTTTCTGAATGTAGTTCCTCACTGCTTTGAGATAGACATTTGTAATAACGTGCTTTTCCCACCTCTAGATTCTTTCCCATCTCAGGCCTTCTTTCACCCTATAGCCAGAGTTATTCCTCCTAAAACCTGAATTTGGCTATGTCCAACCCACATTCCAAGTCACTGCTGTCCTCATTATTGTTACTAACGATCATTGTAGAAGAAAATATTTGTTATTTTGATTTTGTAATTTTCCCGAACTTTCCCCTAAGCTTCTGCTACATTTTAACTATTTGCTGGATAGTGCTGCTTGGATATCTTATGAGTATCTCAAGCCTTGAAGTGATGTGTACAAAACTGAATTCTTATCTACTGATTTCCTTTCTGGCCTCACAAACCAAAGCAGAAAAAACAAAAATCAAACTTCTTTGTCCTCTCATCCTGTAACCCCTTTATCATCCACCAGTACTACTACCACAATGAGACCTATTATCTTTCATTTTACAATGAAACTTTACAGTTTTCAAATCCAAAGTCTAAGTTATTAGCAACCAAATCAGTTTGGTTCTTTCCCTGAAGCCAGAAAAATTAGGTCTCAAAATACTAACTGAAGGTGAAATAATCTCATTCCCAAACCGGACTTACTAAGCCAGTAAAACAGATGAAAACCAAATTAATGAAAATGCAAACAAAGAATGTCTCTATTAAATCAGGCTATATAGGGATGAGTGGTTCTAATCCTGTTATTTCTGTGCTCTGCAAACTTCAGTGATTTCTAGTTGCCTATCAAAGTAAATCACCAGGAGGAAATTACAATTTGAAACTTTAATACCCCAATTGCATAGCCTTAAAAAATAAGCAAAAATTCATGGAACTAAAATAAGAAATAGACAAATTCATCATCACAGGAGAAGACTTTTATACTCTTAACTACTGATTTATTTAATGAATCTGTAAATATATACAATGTTTGAATAATGAAATTTATAAACTTGATCTAATGAACATTTATATAACACTGTACCCAATAACCAGCAAATGGAAATTTATTTCAAGCACATATGAAACATGTATGAAAATTTATGATGTTCTAACACTTAAAGCAAGTCTCAATAAATTTTTTAAAGAGGGTCTTCTATAGACCATGAAATTAAATTGAGGGAAAGAGAGAAACTAGATTTCTTAAGGTGGGAAAAACCAAGGACACACTGGTTCAGATGGCAAGGAGGTAGACCACATACCTGGACCCAAATAGGAAATTTCCTCACTCTTACAGAGACCACAGGCATACTTAAATCTGAAAGTTGCACCAACCAGGTAATCCATACCTGTAAAAGAAGCCTGTGGACAAAAGGGCAGTGAAAAAATGATCCACTTGGAAGGAACTGCTTAGACTTTAAAAACACAATAATAGGTCAGGTATGGTGGCTCATACCTGTAATCCAAGCACTTTGGGAGGCCAAGGGGGGAGGATCACTGAAGCCTACGCATTTGAGACCAGCCTGGGCAACATAGTGATACCCCATTTCTCCAAAAATACAAAAATTAGCTGGGGGCTGTGGTGCATGCCTGTAGTCCTGGCTACTCGGGAGGCTGAGGCAAGAGAATCGCTTAGACCTGGGAGACAGAGGTTGCAGTGAGCTGAGATTGTGCCACTGTACTCCAGCCTGGGTGATGGAAGTGGAATCCTGTCTAAAATAAAATATTAAACGTAAAATAAAGTAAATAAACAAACATAATGATACCTTGTGCAAATCTGAGAGATGCACTTGCTAGATTGTTCCACTATGATTAACTCGCACCTCCAAGCCTCCCCAACTTGTCGGGGGCCCTAAACTGCAAGCAGAATCTGCATGTATGTGTTCTGGGGTGTGTGTATGGTGGGGGGGGAGGTTAAGAGTGAAGGAATAACATGCACTAAAGAGAATGAGTAAAAGGCTGGTTAGAAAAATCTCTCTTCATTAAAAAAAAGTTCACTCCTAGGCAATGGCAGCCAAAATAGTACCTAAGAAAATAAACCTGATATAGAGCATCCAATAATATTGAAGAGTGAGTACATGAGAAAAGTCACCGGAAACATACAATGTAATTCTACTGCAATGTTCTGATGGAAAATTTTCACACATTCTTTATCTTCTTCCTCATCTGGCCTATTATTGTTTATTTTTTGGTTTTGGTTTTTGTCTCTTTTTTTGTTTGTTTGTTTTTAAGACATGGTCTTGCTCTGTTGCCCAGGCTGGAGGGCAGTGGCATGATTATGGCCCACTGCAGCCTCAACCTCCCGGGCTTGAGCAGTCCTCCCATTTCAGCCTCCCCAGTAGCTGAGACTACAGGCACACATCAACCATTCCCTGCTAATGGCCTATTATTTAAAAGAGAAAAATGGTGTATTCATCAAAACACATATAGAGAAACAATTATGAGAATGTGATTTGGGCTTGAAATACCTCCTTGTGTAAGACTCAGTTTACTCTTCATAACACGAAGGCCACCTCAGAGGCTGGTAGAAATGAAAAGGTCACAGGGTTATTAGTGACGAGGGCATATTTGAGACATTCTCAATCCTAGTACTGTTGTTGTTGGTTCTCCTCCTTTTTCCTTTAGACCCAGGTTTCTGCAGGTGGCAAAATACCCAGATTCAAAGTCCTGACCTACTTGTCTCTTCAGGGTTCAAGAGACTCTGTTTCCCTCTGGATAACTGGCTAGGGGAGCACACAAACAAATTTCTAGTCAAGTAGACATTCAGCTTCCTTTTTATTAATCTGGGAAAGCATGTTATAATCCCTAAACTGCAAGGCAGTTTAGTTAAACTGTGGTAAACTGTGTTGGTTAATAGAGTGTACGCCTGAGGCCAGAGGGGGTCTTCCTACTCCATATTCTGTGAATTGGAAACACCAAAGGGCAGACACAAACTCGCCCTCCCACGCATAAGAGTAAAGCTAGCAAAGACAGTGAGAAGGGACTTCCTCTCTGCCTGCAGGGAGGTTCCTCCCAGCTTTTCTTCGGACTCAGAGGGCCTGCGGATCATAGGAAAGCAAAGAGGAAGGGAAGGGGACACTTCTCATATCTGACAGACTTCCATGAGGAAATATGTCCCAGCAAATGTCACATGCTGAGCAATCAGATGAGCTTCGCCTCCTGTGGGAAGTGCTGGTAAGGGGGTGCAGAGAGGGAGCAAGCTCTCTTTCTAGTGCTTTCTGCCTAAAGAGGAGGGACAAAGCCCTCTTCTCCATGACGGGCTGCAATGTGTGCAGAAGGAGTCACTGAGTCACTCTGCCACCTGTGTCAGGCTCAGTTAACATGAGAAGATTGGAGTTGGCTGGGTGTGAGGGCCACGGCAGCCTGAGAAGCTCCCTGTATTCCCAGAGACAGAAGGGGAAGCTTGCATATGCCACGGAGTATCGATGTGATCCAGGGAATCCTGAACCACTGCAAGAGAGATATTCCTGCTTGGGGTAACTTGACTGGTTATCCCCCATCTCAGGAAGGACCATGCAGATATCTGTCTTATTGACTGATTCAATTCTTGTCCATCTGGCAGAGAGGAAGCAAGATGAACTCTTGGCACAATTGATGCTTTTGTCCTGCACTCAGATATTAACCAAAACAAATTGATTATTATGTAATTTCAAGACTAATTATTACATATTTTCAAGTAGACATGAGCATTTACTGTACCTTCACTTGTGAGGTGACGATCTTAATGAAGACAGCCTATAAACAATAAACCTATCCCAATGATGGGAGGCTTGAGGAGCCCAAAGGAACTTCACCTTAACCTGGCATCTTGTCACCTAGCAACTCTTCCAAAATCAGCATTCTTGTGTGAGCCTTGGTATCATCTGATGAGTACACATTCCCTTGTACTACTGGTCTAAATCTTCTCTCTTCCTTTCCACCAAAACCCATCCCCTTCCCCTCCCTCTTCCAGCAATTATTGCAAACATTACCCTTTCAAACTAGACAAGCTTCTTTACAGTCTTGTGGGTTTCACTTTAGAATAACTGATAACGTTTGTCTTGGTTGATTATAAAAAGGACACAGGTAGTAGATGAAGGGACCTTTAACCTAAATTTTATTTAGCCCTAAAGATCAAAGGATGCCTTCAGAATCTGGTTCTATGACTACAACCTTATAAAATCTTGAAAACCAAGCTACGCATGGCCAGGCACAGTGGCTCAAGCCTGTAATCCCAGCACTTTGGGAGGCTGAGGCGGGCGGATCACAAGGTCAGGAGATCAAGACCATCTTGGCTAACGGTGAAACCCCGTCTCTACTAAAAATTACAAAAAATTAGCCTGCTGAGCCAGGAGAATGGCGTGAACCCGGGAGGCAGAACTTGCAGTGAGCAGAGATCACACCACTGCACTCCAGCCTGGGTGACAGAGTAAGATTCCATCTCAAAAATTAATAAATAAATAAATAAAAACAAGTTATATGTACACTTTTCTCAGCCTAATTGCTGTAAATTACTCCTTGTTTGGTTTTTGCTTTGTTCGAAATACTGTCTTTATGTAATTATTCCTAATCGAAAAGTATGAATTGTATTTTATTTCCTAGTTGCACAGCATATGTGAAAAAACGAAAACAGAAAGGTAGGCTAGTACTTTTGTACGAGCAAGGGTTCACTATTATTCAAGGTCTGAGTCATAGGAGGGTGTTGATTCTGATTTCCTGCTCACCGGACACCATGGCTTTAAAAAGAAAAAACTGAATTAATTTCTCATTATTTCATCTTTTCGTATAGCTCCAAGTTTTTGTAGTTACACATTTATTTATTACGGTTGTGTATATTGGGCAGTGCCATTAATTATATCCTGAAATTTGAAATATTTGGGTTATGAAATTAGATTTTTAGGACACTTAAACATAAATAAAATCTATGGATGGTCATAAGGAGAATATGTGTGGTATGTATGCCTATGTGTGGGCATTTCTATGTGTGTTTACAAAGTGGCAGATCCCATGACCTCCAAAACAGCCACAGGGAGAAGAGTCTTAGAAATGAACTTTGTAAACACTTTCTATTTCTGATCCTTCATGAAGATGATTCCTCATCTATATAAATACGCCTGTAGCTTTTCCCTGGGGATCTTTTGGTCAGATTTCTCTATTGGGGGAAGAACAAGCAAACACAGTTACTACTATACATTGAAATAAAATATATAATCTGCTTTTTGTAAACATAGAGTCATACCCACCAAATGTTCCTCCCACACTGTGTGCTTATTGTCTTCTTGGGAATTACTGGCCTCCCATGCACTCCTCTGCTATGGATGGTACAAGACCTTGATACCCAGCCTAGTTCTCGCTGGGACTCCCACACTCGGCACATCACAGCTTCACTGGCCTTACCTCCCACAAACATGTCAACATAAAATATGTACCAGCAGCAAACATTTTTAGGAGAACACTGAGTACTGTACTTAGAAACTCTTATTTACATTGAAAAAAAACTCAAAACAATAGAAACAAAAACAAAGACAACTAGTCCAAAGTATTGAGGGTCAGAGAGTTGAAGGACAATATTAAGGGAGTGTTGAAACGAGAGAGCAAGCCTTCTCATTAAAGTTTGGGTTTCTAGAAGATGGTGGGATGGTGGGTATTCTTTCACCCACTCTGGTGATTACTAACACACCCTAGGGAAAGGGGAAAGGCCTGATACCTTTACCCTGTCCTCAGCTATCACTTTCTTCTTTTCTTCCCGACAGAAATCTTCCTCTTGTTTGTGAAGAATGGGCATATTTTCTAACAGAGGCCACAGACCTTCATCACTCATCCTGTGACAGGCCCATTCTACTCTCCAGCCTATCCAGTGCAGATCATGCCACCGTACTCTAGCCTGGGTGACAGAGAGAGACTCTGTCTCAAAAAAAAAAAGAAAGAAAGAAAGAATAAAAAAAGTCTCACCACCAAAACCCGTGGTGAGGATTTACTGCTGGCTGTCTCCTTGACCCTCTGTTTGGGGAGTGCAGTATCTCAGTCAGCAGTCCTTAACAGAAAGTGGAACCTGTGGCTCTCTGTGGCTCTCAGCACCGGTACTCTTCTATGCATAGGTATGCAACTACACTTCATGTAATAGAAGAACTCAGGGCTGAAGGTCACGAAGCTCTCACTACATGAGAAATGTTCAGATTTCTCAAGACAACCATCAGGTCCGACTGCCTTTTGACATATTGGCTATTCTTTTCAGTTTTGAGTCACTTGCAAATCCAATTACTCAAACAGTATTTATCAGTTCTCTCTGGATTGTTCAAGTTATTATGAATCCAGTAATTGTACTATAATGTAGGTGATTCTAGGAAGATACGGAAAAATTTGTTAAATACCTTAAATATGTATCACATTTATAGCATTTCTAAACTGATATTCTAATAATTTCATCACATAAGGATATGAGGCTAATTAGCCATGCCCTTCCTTTTCTAAGTTTTAAATTGCATCTGTTTAATCAACCCATCTTGGATGAATTTGCTAAAGATTAATGTCAGCCTCTTTCATCTGTAATTTCTAGAAGCTGCCTTCTTGAAAAGATAGGATGTTTGTTCATCTCGGGGTTTCCAACCTCTCTTCTGTTTATATTAATGCAGAAATTACTGAAATTGGCATTTCAATCAAAATGTGGACCCTTTCAGAAGCTTGAGTTACTTCATCTGAGCCTGGGAACTTGTTGCTGGATCAGTAAGGAAGATTAAAACATGAACTTATTATTTTCTTTACTATTTTAATCCCAAAGCCTGACCATGTTTGTTCTATACTTTCAAGTTTGAAGATATTCTCTTTCAAAGGCAGAAACAAAACAGGAAGGAAGTAGTTCTGTCATTTTTCATCTGTTAATTTTGTGCCATCTGCTCAAGCAGTGGGTCTATTTCTTCTGTTTTTAAAAAAAGCCTTTGCCTGTCCTTGGGAATTTGCACACATGCTTCTGGCCTCTAGCCTCCATTTCAACTTGTGCCATCCTCCCCCTCCCCTGCTTCTATCTTACTTACTTACACCCTTTTAAAAATATAAATATTATATACTTTTTTTTTTAATACTAAACTTCTCAGAAAGCTTCTTGTGAAGTATGGGGTTTGGACCCAATTCCATTGCCAGCAAATCTTGTGACACTGGCCAACTTCCTTGATTTCTTTTTTTTTTTTTTTTGAGATGGAGTCTTGCTCTTTCACCCAGGCTAGAGTGCAGTGGTGCACTCTCAGCTCACTGAGAGCTCTGCCTCCTGGATTCAAGCAATTCTCTGCCTCAGCTTCCCGAGTAGCTGGGATTACAGGCACTTGCCACCACGCCCAGCTATTTTTTGCATTTTTAGTAGAGATGGGGGTTCACCATGTTGACCTGGCTGGTTTTGAACTCCTGACCTCATGATCTACCCGCTTCAGCCTCCCAAAGTGCTGGGATTACAGGTGTGAGCCACCACACCCAGCCAGATTTCTTGATTTCATTCCCTCACCTGTAAAATGGGGATGAGAATGCATGACTTACAAAGTAAGTGTGAAGGTCAAATAGAATGATTACTGCAAAAGGTTTTGGTAAGCACTAAAGCACTGTCAGGAATGTAAGGTCATATAATCGAGGTAACCAAATAGTACTTTACAGAAGCATATGTTCATACATGGTTAATGTTGGAAATGACCTGGGAGTTCATGAAGTCCAACACTCCCAATTTACAGATGGGAAACAGAGCTGGAGAGGTGAAGGAACTTTTCGAAGTTCTCAGCTGGAGACCCAATGGTAGAGAGTTTAGAACACTATGAATAGTGAGTAACCTGTTAGCTGAACCATTACTATGCAAATTTGATAAACTTGGTTCTAGATTTAGCTCTGCTACTAACTAGTTATGACTTCCTCAGGGTTGAATTTGAAATTACTCTACAATTACATTGTCCACAATTCCCAACTGCAGGTGTAGCCACACCATGCTCTTTTCCCATCCCTTCTCAACACAGTATCCCAGACAGCCATGATCAACCTTCTGGAAACTGGTTTGCCTGCTTTAGAGTCTCCTTTTCTGTTCAATTGAGGCTCATTTGTTGTTCTATGGTCAGAGTGGTTTTGTTTTTAGTTTTTTGTTTTGTGCTTTTTTTTTTTTTTTTTTTTTTTTTTGAGCCTCCCATTCTTTAGCTGTCTGCCATTTAGTGGCA